>NC_043964.1:52150630-52450630 GCF_902148855.1 Sphaeramia orbicularis
GGATCTGTACAAGCTACCAAAGAACAAGTGGTCCATGAACACTGACGTGGACAGAAATCGCATATCCGGACATCCAGGGTGGAGGGGATCATTGCTATTTTTTTTTTTTTTTTTTTTTTATTAGTGATAGTTAACAAGACAATGTGGACAGAAAAACAACAACACATAAACAAATGGAAACTCAAACAAATAAACAAACCAAAAACAACAACAATGACAGAGTATTGACAAACAACAACGTCATATTACAATGAAAAAGATCAGAAATGTAAATAGCAATATGATAATAATAATGATAACATGATAATATGATAATAATAATAACAATAAAAATATTACTTTCTAATCCAAAAAAAGAAAAGAAAAAAAAAAAACAAGGGGGGGGGCTTGGTTGAAGAGATAAAGAGGGGAGGGGAAGAAAGAAGTGTAGGTGGGAATGAAGGGGAGCAGGGATCCTGGTTTGTCTGTGAGTGGAGGTAGAGAGAAAGAATGAAGTTAATGCGGATGATGTAAATTAAAAACTGTTTGTTATGGGTTGGATGTGGTCTGATATGTGATCCTGTACGTGGCTGTGGTTTTGGTTTCTGCTTTGGTATGAGTTCTGGGTGGACTTCAGATAGTTTGTGAACGGGTTCCATGTTTCCTCAAAGGCTGATATATTGTTTGTTTTGTAGGCTGTAATTTGTTTATTGATATGTGTTCTGAGAATAAATTTGTCCAATGGGTGATATGGCAGGAGTGTTTGGATTTCCAGTTTTGAAAAATGATTTTCTTGGTGATGGTCAGAGAAATTAGTAATGGGTTATTGTGTTTAGTTGGAATTGTAATGTGTGTCAAGTCCCCCAGCAAACAGAGCGTTGGGGATGCTGGGATCATCGCTATTTTTACCTGAAACAAATATACATGGTTTCGTCATGACTGACAACCAGGGTCCAAAACTAGGGCCCAGAACCAGCTGATCCAAAGTAGACCATATACTGACCCCAGTGAATATATGCATGATCTACTGGTGCTGAGGAGGTTTACGTCTAGTTCATATCAACCACTTCATACGGAGCTGGACCGTTTCTGTAGAAGATCTGTTTCACGGACCAGTATCTGTTCTGGCCCAATGTACATTTGGACACCGGGACGGATCTGCCAAGCGGTTTCAGGCTGAGTTGGTCAGTGATTCTGTTCCAGATCCATCCCCGTATCTCTTTGATATCTGGGAGAGCTTCAACTACTGTGGACCAGCAGGGTATGACTTTATCCTTGTAAATTATATTTTTCCCACCTGTTTTTAAATTACGACATTATTCTTGTAATATTATGGCTTTATTGTGGGAATATGACGACTTTAATCTCATAAATGAATGACATTTTTGTTAAATTGTGATTTTTTTTGATAACAACAACTTTATTCTCATTACATTGCGATTCTTTTTGTATTTGACTTTATTATCATATAATTACGGGCTTTATATCTATATTTTATGACATTATACCCGTAGTGCCTAGTGTTTTTATTTTCTTATGTGGCTCTAACACTCCATCGTATCTTTTTTTTCCAGTTCCCCCGTATATGAAAAACTAGGTTAGCCTCAGTTTCAGTTAGTAGGCCTTAAGGTGAACCATGAAAAGTGGCTAGAAAATGATTTTCGTTCCCATGTCTGGGCACTACTTTTTAAATGCATTTTTGTTTAGACTGTACCCTCATGGACTTGGGGTTAAAAGTTCTCCGCAATATATCCTGCAGTTTTTTTTTTTCTCTCTCACATTCTCCCTCTGGTGGTGGTAAACTACATCTGTAGCCACAGTTGCCCTGGGGCAGACTGACAGAAGCGTGGCTGACAATTCACGCCTACGGCCCCTCTGACCACCACCAAACATTCATACGCATTCGTACACCAGTGTGAGTGGCACTGAAGGCAAGGAGGGTTAAGTGTCTTGCCCAAGGATACAACGGACTGACTAGGATAGAGCGGGATTCGAACTGCCAACCCTTCGGTTATTGGATGACCCGCTCTTCCACCTGAGCCATGGCCGCTATTTCAGTAGGTATTTGTAAGTACTTAAACATAATAAGGATGATGAGTGCATAAAATAATATTTTTGACCAAACATATTTTAAAATGTGCTCAGTGACACAGTTTCATCAAAATGTCACTGATTCTGACAAGGTTTACATCAAAGTGTTTAACATGGAAATTCCCTTAAACTTTCCTATGATGTGTTAAATAAAACAAGAATGATGTCAAAATTTAGGAAAATATATTGGAAACTTTTGGACTTAGTGACACAGATTTAAAGTGACATGGTTTCAATTCTTGATCCTATTATGATGTAAAGACCAGTGTGTCTAGAAAACAAGTCCAGTACTTTGAATACAAGCATTTATTAAACATCACAGTGATAAACTAACAAATAAGTGCAAACAGAATATTATAAGAGAAAGTTTAATTTTCCTCCTAGATGTGTGTTTTCTTGATCTGACCCTCGTCTAATGTTCTAAAATATATTTTCTTGTATTTATTTATATAAAGTTCTTAATTTTTATTTATTTATTTATTTTTGCCACTTACGGGCAATGAACCAAATACAGTAACTTCACTGACCTTGATTTTCTAAACAATAAAAAATGTTGAAAAATTTCACAAAATCTAATAAAGTCCTGTTATGTCCTCCAATAACACACTAAGGTTTAAATTGTGAATTCCAGTGTATTTCTGCGTGTGACCTATAAAGGGTTAAATGTGAAGCTGCTTGTACTCACTTTTGCGCATCGCTCTCATGTTTCCCATTGGACATGTGGTCTTTCCCAGGCGGTCTGGACCTACACCTTTTAGTGGCAGTGGTACTCGCACAATACATGATACCAGCGGTAGGCAAACGAAAACCAAAAATGGGAGCTTTTCCTACGCATTCGGTCCTTGTTCAGCCAGATCCATAACCATCTGTTCCGTCTTATTGGGAGGTCAGTCACAGGCTGTATTTACTTATTTATTTAAAGCAGGATCCTAGAGCAGGATCCAAGCACAGTCACTGTCAAACAAAGCACCAAAGGCACACAGGTGCTGTTTGTGTGGGTCAGTAGGAGGCAGTCCTGCAGGTAGGGAAGGGAATCAATAAGAATTTATCCATTCCGATTCCATTATTGATTTTGCTTATCGATCCGAGTCCTTATTAATTCTCTTATCGAATCTCATTGGGTGAGGGAATAAAAGAGTATAAATGGGTGTGTTTGCATTAACTGTCTTTATATTTTCATCTATGCACAGAAAATATAACATATACAGTATGCACAAATGATAACAGATGACATTGGGTCCGGTTCGGAGGGGGGTGGGCGGGGGGGCACCGTACAGTGAAACTGAAACTTAAGACGCTTTACTAATTCCTCTATGTCTCCCACTGTTGTGCACAGGGATGTAATGATTACCAGTATAACAATAAACCACGGTAAAATTGCCAACGGTTAGTATTATCGTTTAAATTCTAATTATCACGATAACCGTGTTTGATTACCGCACTTTTCCGGAGAAAACGCCGATGTAAAGATCTGCTTTTATGTCAAATATTTGAGTACAGCTTTAATTTATTACTATTTTAATTGTATATACCTAATATTTGGAACCAATATTCACTTTTAAAGTCTTTGAAAAAGTTCGTTAAGCATCTGTGTGTTATTTATGCCATAAATTATACACATTTTTCAAATCGGATTTAATTTTGTGCGTGTGTGTGTGTGTGTGTGTGTGTGTGTGTGTGTGTTTGGCCTTTTATGTTGACATAGAAGGTTAAAGTGAAAAAAATAATAGGCAGATGATACAAATGAAGTTGTGCTGAAAAAAAAAAGATACCAAATATGGGTATAGTAAACATTTGTTTATATAGTATATAAAGGCAAAATCAAAAGGAGTGAAAAACGGCCAAAATAGGTTCAGACCACTAAGGGTTAATATTTGAATTTTTCTGCCAAGAGAAAGTGCATTGTATCAATTATTGTCTTTGTTTGTTTTTTTTTGTTTTTTTTTTTTCAAAATACAACTTGTTTAAATTTTTTCAGTGTGTGTATAAGTACTTTTTTAACATTTTGAATACAGTTTCAACAATACCGTGATAATAATGATAACCGTGATAATTTTGGTCACAATAACCGCGATATGAAATTTTCATATCGTTACATCCCTAGTTGTGCACCTAATTTCCTTTTCCCTACCTATGGAAACTTTTATTTGAGGGGGCAGGACGTTTGTTACCCGCACCAGAACCAGGCCCAGATGATGCCCTGGTGTTCACTCTGCCACTAGATTCACAGCCACTGCTGAGTAGAGTATCAGGCACATGACATTCCTGTGAATGAATCACATGCTGTGGACAAATGTTTGAACATGTTGGAGGGATTTCCCCCTTTGAACAAATGGAAGCTTTGACAGTGTTCCAAGTGGACTTGGTGTCGTCTTTACACCTGAAAATTAAACATACTTTGGAGCGTTTCTGCATCATTACCATGTTGGCTACAGTCTAAACCAAAACAAAGCAGTGTGTGTGTGTGATGTCATCACGCATGAGCAACGAAGGCAGAATCGATAAGCAGAATCGTTAAGCAGGCAAATGATTCCTAGGAACTGAGCTACTGGGAACCGGTTCTCAAAAAGGGGTTGAATTTGGGAAGTTTTTCAGGAGTTATATAGGTTCTCATAAGCCAGTTATATTGAATTAATTTAAATCTGCTATTAATGGATGTTGTTTGCGGCTGGGAACAAGCTGTCTCCCATTTGTGTTCTGTAATATCTGTTTGGAGGTCTTCTATTCATGCTAATCTTTTAGAATTTGAGGACTCTTTAGTCATTTTTATCAATTTCTTATTTATCATTGAGATCTTCCCCTTACTATAGGTGTCTGATGTTGCCATTTCTTCTAAAACACTTAAAGGAGGACATTGCTATGACTGCATCTTGGAGCAAATAAAACTAAGAATCTGAAAATATTTGAACAAATGGGTTTGAGGGAACTGGTTCTCAAAAAGAACCAGTTCTCGATTCCCATCCTTAGCTGCAGGTGGACATTAGGTGGAACATCATGCCATTTACATGTCGTCCACTTTAATGCTAAAAATGAAGATCTGAGCTCAGAGTTTACTGACAGTTGCTTTATTTCTACCTCCTCTTTTGTATATAGTCAAATAAAAAAGCTGTTTCATCCAGTGATGTCCTGAACTGGATTTTTTTGCTTCCAATCCGATGCAATTTTTTTGAGGGTTAGTTTTGCCGATACCGATCTGATACCGATCCAATACTGACTTTTCACAGTAACATTTTGATTTAAATTTGGAGTCATTATTTATAGGTTATTATATTATTAGTTTACTGTAGATCACAGCTGGGCTGAATGTGGAACCTGAACTAAAACAAATGTGACACCTTTGATTCTTAAAGCTATACCTACTGATGTGGCATTTCTCACAGCACTTAGTAAAAGTCTGAACATGAACCACCCACCTCCCTCCAAAGCCCCGCCTCCTTCCCCCTGCCTGAGCTCTGACGCTCTCCTCCTCTCACCTGATGCGTGGTGGAAACGGAGGTGGAGGTGGAGGTCCGGTCTGCTTCGACGTGTCCGCAGACCCCTCCCTCGGTAAACAGATACATCATCCACCTGCCACACCCCCTGTTCCATCCGCAGACCCTGTATTTAAGGGTCTGGTCTGTGCAGCGCTGGGTCAGGGTCTTCACTGCACCACGGAGATGAGGTGCCCAGGCGACGGGCACGCACTGTGAACGTGCGGCCTCTGCGAATTTTCCGTGGACATTTGAGGTTTCATAGTCCATACATTTATCATCCTACATAATCCTACATTGTGTGACACCAAGTACGTGTACCTGTATGAGTAAAAGCTGAGCTTTGTGCAGACCTGTCTGTTTAGTCCAGTACACCAGACTACTGGACTTTTATCTCCATCCTTCATTCATCGGACTCCTGTTTGTTCTCCTTAGTTGTTGTTTCTGTTCATAAATCCGTTTTTTCCCTTCATGTGCACTTGAGTTCTATCCAAACACATCCTAGACAGTAGAGTGTGGTCAGTGACAGGAGGAGCAGCGCCAGTGAAGCGTCAGATTCAGAGGAACACACATCGGATGTGGGGACGGCGATAATGGATCGGATGCTGGACGGCCGTAACGGATGATTGACAGGAGGCTCAGCCAGGTTCGGCCAATTATTTCATTCAGACCGAATAAAATGATTGGTCAGACTTTTATCAGAAATATATGAGAATTAAACATTTTTGAGTTTCAATACCTGGTGGATTTCTTTTACATTTTATTTTGACACATGCTTATTAGGAGCATTTTAAGATGACAAAAGAAAAGTGTAAAAATGCCACATCATATGGTATAGCTTTAATTACTTTAGTATCATTTTTGCATTTTCCAAATTCATACTGTGGGACAAATTACAACCTTTGGTGGGCCGGTTTTGGCCCGCAGGCCATATGTTTACCACTGCTGTAGCCGATGGACAGGTCCGTCCAGGTATTATTTGGGGGTGCGTTCTGCGTTCTATGTTAGTGCACATCAGTGGGTTACTTGTGGGTTGGGGCGGGTCAAAAGAATGTCCTTTTATTTGTGGGGTGGGTTGGGTCAAATAATTCCACAAAAGCCCTTCGGGTTGAAAAAATCTTACACATCACTACCAGACTATAAAGTGAAAGTGAAACCTAGAGACATTTTACTGATTAAACCTCCTGCTGTTGTGCAGCTAATTTTCCTTCTCCCTACCTTTGGAAACTTTAATTTGAGGGAACAGGACGGGTGTTTACCCCCCACCCCAGAACCGGGTCCGGATCGGCCCGATCTCATGACTAAATCCGATCCAATCTGATCTTCTAAAAAATGTCAGATCGGCAGCTGATACCCGTCTGTAGGTCAGATCGGGACATCCCTAGTTTCATGTTCTCTGAATGCACTGTTTCCTGATGACTTTGGACCAGAAGCTTCAAATGATCGCATTCTGGGGAAAGTTATCATCATAACCACGATATTATCACTGGGTAAATATAGTGAAGAGCTGTACATTAGTCTAGTCAATATAAAATATCTTTAATTTCTTGATTAGTAAAGAGGATTTCCTTAAAAAACAGCTGGTTCAGGAGTCTTCACAATAAGCACCACAGGCGACAAAGGCATCATTTACGGTGTCACAGAAGGATCAAATGACAAAAGACAAAAATATCACATGAATAAGACAGTTATTATTCATCTTGCAGCACTGAATATGACCTGTATTTAACTGCAGGCTCAGTCAGTCAGATTCATGTTGGAGAAACAAGTGTCTACATGACGGACTACTTGCGCTGGCAAGAGGTGGTTTTTCGGGCGTAGTGCAAATGGTGCATCACACAAAACTGCAAAGGAAAGACCATTTTCCACAACTAGAGTCACATGAATAAACTAGAAAAGCACTCGGAAAGCGCAGACCTCCGCCAAGGCAGATCAGTGCCCCCCACCCCCGATCACCACCAAAATTTAATCCTTTGTTCCTTGTGCCAGTATCAACATCTCCTGAAATTCCCGTCCAAATCCATCAATAACTTTTTGAGTTATCTTGCACAGACAGACAGACAAACCAACGCCGGAAAAAACATAAGCTCTTTGGCAGAGGTCATAAAACACTGACACAAAATATTGACGGATGTTACAACAACAAAGAACAAAAGTTTTAAAAGAAACATGGTGCGGTATGTGTGGACACACCAGGAAACCCAATCATTTTTTAAATTAGTACAAGAGAAAGGGGTAGTATATAATAATAATGTCCAATGGAAAAGTGACTACTGATTAACTCCACCAAGGAACAGCAGAGGGTATGTTTTCATCTGGGTTTGTTTGCATGTTTGTCTGTTACAAAAATAACTCAAAAAGTTATGGATGGATTTGGATGAAATCTTCAGGAAATGCTGATACTGGCACAAGGAACAAATGATTAAATTTTGGTGGTGATTGTGGGGGGGTGTCTGCACTCTCTGAGTGCTTTTGTAGTTCTAGCTTTTATCCCTTTGTTACTTTCTTTGACCCTAAAAGTTGTTTCTTTGCGGTTCTTATCTCATCACTTTCTGGTGCTTTGGTCAAAGGCCCTGTAACATTAGTTTTCATCACTACTTAAGACAAACTGAACATTAATAGAAATATATTCAGTTCATATCTCTACAATCCAATACAGTGGCATCTTTGGCAGAACTTCACAACTCTTTATTCTAAACATTTATTTGTAAAATATATATAATAATTTAGGAAGAATCATTTGGTCATTTTCTGAATCATTAGTTGATATCATCCCAACCCATGGGGGCTTTTTCTGCTCAGGGCCCCTTAAAGGCTTGGGCTGGCCCTGGTAACACCTCATCCATTAGTGACAGCGGACACAATTATTCTACACAAAGTTACATGAAAAAGCCCAGATTTAGTCAGTCATCACTCATAGTCAAGGACGGAACACTGACAGAAACAGGTTGGAGATGTTCCCTTATGCAGATACAAGCAGATAAGCTTTGACTTCCTGTGGAGGTGTTTTCCTCTCTTTAAACTGCAGCTGGACAAAAACACAGACATGAAACAAATGAAAGTAGTCTTTGCATTGTGAGTGCTTTGGACTTACTTCTGTGTGGCGCGTGCCCAAACACCTGTTGACAGCAGCAGTTGTCGCAGAAAACCCAGACGCATTCACTGTCACTCTGTAAAAGTAAGCTCCAAAAATGAGTCCCGACGCATCAATGACTCTTCTTCTCTAGGTGTTAAATGATTCCGGATCCTGTTTGGTAAAGTTAGATCAAGTGCAGTGAGGTGGTGAAGGCATGCGGTTATCCGTGTGGCTCCAACAGTTGGAGTCTGCGCAGTGGAGGCGCCGATGACTCCACCTCTGTGAAAACACTGCCACGCACACATAAGGACACGGTCTGAGTCACAGCAGCAGATGTGGGTGGGGAAGTCTGGGCACCTGGACTGGGTCAAGTTTGGTGCCGTGAAGATGGAATAGAATAGAATAGAATAGAATAATCTTTATTGTCAATGTGCAACTAAAGTCAACGCAACAATATTTACAAACACCAGTACTACAGAAATAAGAATAAAGCAAATATCAAATTACAAAAACTAAAAAAACTAAAATAAAATATAATATAATAATAATAATAATAATAATATTTTTTTTTTTAAAAATAATGATAATAATAATAATAATAATAATAATAATAATAATAATAATAATAATAACTTAACAAAGTAACCTAAGAATAGAGCTTTGTAGAATAAAAAATAAAAAACAAAACTGGATAAATTATGAATAGGCACAACCCTGTAAAGCCTGAACCATTAAATCATTGACAGAAAATTCCACTTCTTTGAAACTGGAGCCTTTAGTGGTCCTTCTGAACTTCCTCCCATTTATTTTATTTTATTGTATTTTATTTTTTCAAATATCAATTTCCATGTATGAGTTTCAATTTTGTATCATATTTGATCCATTGGGTCTCAGTGCTCAAATATTATTATTTTTGAACAAACAAAAACACTATGTAACACAAACATGTCTGACAAATTGTTAATTCCTTTTCAAGATTGTCAGAGTTCTTCCTCCTTCCTCATTAATGACAGTCTTGTAGTGTCACTGGAAAGGCCTCTGGTGAATGAACTCCTCCCCCTGGTGGATTATCTGTGTATTGCATGTATCCAATTGTAAACAGTTTTTTTCAAGGAAAAAAAAAAATCACACTGATCAGGTAGAGCACAGGTATCAAACATGCGGCCCTGGGGCCAAATCTGGCCCGCCAAAGGATCCAGTTAGGCCCTTAGGATGAATTTGTGAAATGCAAAAATTACATTAAGACGTTAACAATCCTTTTATTTCAGGTTCCACATTCAGCCTAATTCAATCTCAAGTGGGTCAGACCAGTAAAATACAATCATAATAACATGTAAATAATGACAACTCCGATTTTTTCTGTTTGTAAATGTAAATATTTTTATCTGTTTACACTAAAGCAAAGTATAATTTCGCAAAAAATTTGAATAACCTGAACAAATATGAAAAACGAGGTGGGACAACATGGTGGCATTTATCCAATTACCGTCCAGTTTTGAGGCAATGAAAAAACTGTTCCACTCAGTCCCATTGAAGTGCATGGACGCTGAGCGTCTACGGCAGGGATTAAAGTTCTCCGTCACCACGACGGATTTCTGTCAAATGAAAAAATTGAGGGGGGAAAAAAAGTCATATTGAAGTAACTTCCCCACGTGTTTCGTGGAGTCCAGTGGGCACTGCGATCCTGTCCTGAATCTGCAGGTGTTTAACACAGGCACGCCACGCACAGGGGGCTGATAGGTTTAACAGTGATGATAATAAGATGACTTCTTTATTTTTATGTCAGGAGGACAGATTGTTGACTATTTATCTTTGGAAGGAAACGCTGCTCATTCTGTGCCTCAGAAACACATGGACAAGTTCAGCTTTACCGAAGTTCAGCCTCCAGACGCTAACTTTAGTTTAGTGCTAACAAGTAGCTTTCATCATGAAAGAACCGCAGCGAAAAGGGAAGAAGACAGAACTGATCTACATGTACCTTCATGTTTGGGTAAATAGCTTATCTCCTCTTGCCGGCATATGACTAGTGTGTGTGTGTGTGTGTTTGTGTGTATGTGCCCTTCCTGTGCGTGCGGCTGTGCACGCCGCGGCCTTACGCGGTTACGTGCCCGACTGCATAAGTGCTTTATTTTGACCCGTTTAGGATCTTATTTCTATCTATGTGGTACAGTACGCCTCCACCTCCTCTGCTCCAAGCTCCACTGTCCCTGCAACAACCTCCACCTCTACTGCTAAAGTGAAAAGTTCTACTAATGTGCCATGTGTCTCTGGAAAAAAACATAAGCATACATACAGAATGACCAAGCTTGAAACTTTTGGTTTCAGTGCCAGAAAGCAGAAAAAATAAAAGATTAGTTGGTTACGGTTACATTTACACAGACATTTTCCCCAAAATTCATGTGCTGTTGGAGTTGGAGTTATGTTTTAGGAGTTCCTAAATTGTTAAATAAAAAGTTTTTCACTTATTTTTTGCAGTAAGGTTTTCTTCTAGTTATTATTTTCACTTGCTTCAAAGGTTTTCATACCCTTTAAAATTAACCAGAGAGCATCAAAATTGACCTGAAGCTTTAAAAATTTTCTCGGGGAGGACCCCCAGACCCCCCACCAATACCACTCATGACATTTTTTGTCTCCATGTTACTAATCTTCTCCACCTGTACACTCTCCCATTCAGTGTGTTTTACAGTATTGCCAAATTTGACTATATAAACTTGTACGCTATAGTAGTATTGTATTGCATCATTTTTAATAGTGGCCAATGATTTTGACCAGAAGAAAATTTTCAGTCAGATGAAAAATTTTTGCTTTAATCCCTGGTCTACGGACAAATGCACTGAGCAGAGATGGAATGAGAAAACAGAGACACGGGAATGTATGAGAAGTGAACAACATCGAGTCTGTTGATTTGTGATAAAGCTGATTCTGAACGAACTCGTCTGTGAGATGAACGTGTTCTAACACATTTGTAGTCAACACAATGTCAACACAACCGTACATATTTAACCATTTAATTTTCGGAATTTTAGGGGAAGCCGGGCTTCCCTTGCAGTCTGTGAGAAATTGCCACTGATATAAATATATATATATTTATATAGATAGATAGATAGATAGATAGATAGATAGATAGATAGATAGATAGATAGATAGATAGATAGATAGATAGATAGATAAAATCAACATAGTATTATTGGAAAATGTATTTATTTATTTTGTAAGAAACCAAATATGGTAACTTCATTGACCTTGATTTTCCATTTGACAATAAAAAATGTTGAAAAATGTCTTATGCCTCCAATAACACACTAAGGGTGAAATTTTGAATTTCAGAGTATTTCTATGAGTGTCTTACATAAAGGGGGAAATACCGAAAAGTTAAACTAAGTTTGAAGAAATGAAACAGCACAAACATACAGTGAATTGAATTGCCACAATTGTAAAATCTTTATTGTTAATTTGTGCAAAAACACTTTAATGATACAAGCAATGTGTGAAGTGTGGACGTTAATGCAAAAATACAATCAAACAGGAGAGAAAGAAAAGTGTCATGAAATCATCAGAACAGTGTTTAACCCATACAGACCCAGTGTGACTGTTGTGGTAGGTCCCAAATCAGATTTTCTCTCTATTTAACCTTTTTCTTAAGTGATTTATCACCAGTTATTTTAATAAAGGGTATTTTGTATTTGGTGAATTTTCAGTGAAAATCAGGTATTTTCCTTTATTTAATTCACTGATCATGTAGATGTTCATAAAAGCTCAGAGTCAGTGGTACAGACCTCCAAACTTCATGTGTCCTTCAGATTAGCTCCAGAACAGTGCGCACAGAGCTTCATGGAATGGGTTTCCATGGCCGAGCAGCTGCATCCAAGCCAGACATCACCAAGTGCAATGCAAAGTGGTGGATGCAGTGGTGTAAAGCACGACGCCACTGGACTCTAGAGCAGTGGAGGAGCCTTCTCTGGAGTGACCAATCGCACTTCTCCATCTGACAATCTGATGGACGGGTCTGGGTTTGGCGGTCGCCAGGAGAACAATACTCGTCGGACCGCATTGTGCCAAGTGTAAAGTTTGGTGGAGGGGGGGTTATGGTGTGGGGCTGTTTTTCAGGAGCTGGGCTGGGCCCCTTAGTTCCAGTGAAAGGAACTGAGAATGCTTCAGCAGAACAAGACATTTTGGACAATTCCATGCTCCCAACTTTGTGGGAACAGTTTGGAGCCGGCCCCTTCCTCTTCCAACATGACTGTGCACCAGTGCACAAAGCAAGGTCCATTTGGACATGGAGGACAGAGTCTGGTGTGGATGAACTGGACTGGCCTGCACACAGTCCTGACCTCAACCCCATAGAACACCTTTGGATGAATTAGAGCGCAGACTGAGAGCCAGGCCTTCTGTCCAACATCAGTGTGTGACCTCACAGATGCGCTTCTGGAAGAATGGTCCAAAATTCCCATGAACACACTACTAAACCTTGTGGACAGCCTTCCCAGAAGAGTTGAAGCTGTTATAGCTGCAAAGGGTGGAGCCACATCAGATTGAACCCCACAGACTAGGAATGGGATGGACCTGACATTCATATGAGAGTCAAGGCAGGTGAGGGAATACTTTTGGCAATATAGTGTAGATAAATGGCAGAAAACTCAGAGCTGGATGAAAAATCAGTTGTTTAATTCGTGCTTGGGGAACAGTATAGAGGAACAGCGCTTCACCGTGTCTACTCTGACAGTTCCAACGCCTCATGTGGCAGAGGCAACTTCACTCACACCAGATCCAAGAAAGGAGAGGGGGGGGGCAGCCTTTAGTGCATATGCCCCACAAAAATGAAACACCCTGCCTGATGTAATTAGACATGCCACATCAGTAGACACTTTTAAAAACAGGTTAAAAATGTACCTTTTTTTGTTCTGTTGAGTTGTATGTGTGTGTGTGTGTGTGTGTGTGTGTGTGTGTGTGTGTGTGTTTGTGCACATGTGCGAGTTTAAGTGTGTGTACATATGATTGTTTACTTGCAATTGCATTCTCTTTTATGATTGTTTCTTTTATGTTACATACTCGTTGTGAAGCACATTGAGTCTGCCTTATGCATGAAATGTGCTCGATAAATAAAGTTGAATTGAATTGAATTGAATTGAATTGAATTGAATGCGTGTTGGTCAGTTTTATATTAGACTATGCTACGAGTATAACATGACTGGACAGAACACATTCATGTCGTACATCAGTCAGTTGCTATGTGGAACTTAAGACAGGTTTCCCATTTTTGGTATGGTTAATATTAACATTAAGGGTTGTTTCTTCCTGGTTTCTTCAGATTCCTTAAAAACAGGGTGTGTACTAACTTGTATTTGGGGCAAATGAAACTTGTGGTCAGAAAGAGAGAACTGCTCTGAGTTTTTTCAGACAAAAGTGTGGGATGAGACGGTTACAGAGAAAGTCAAAATAAGTTCATACTTATTCAGAAGAAATGACAGTTATGAGGTGACAAAGAGTTCATGGCACTTAAGAAAATGACATTTCAGCATTAACAGAATCATGAACTGAACATAAAAAATGAATTTAAATTAATTTTGTTCATTTTATTGCTAATTTTTTCCATGTTTTTTTTTTTTTTAGACATTTTCTTATTTGCTTTTGTTGATTTTATTTCTTTTTGTTCATTTTCTTACCCTTTTTTTTTTTTTTTTTAAATCTTCAATTTTGTTCAGTTTGTGGCCTATTTTGTTAATGCTATTTATTATTTGGCTGATTTATTATTCATTTTTGTTCATTTTGTTCATTACTTTGGCTGTTTTTGTTCCTTTTGTTGCTTATTTTATTCTTGTTTCTATTTTCATCAATTTCTTGCTTATTTATTCAGATTATTTATTATTTTGTAGGGTTTTTTTTTTTTAAATTAGTTTTTATTAATTTTATCCACTGTCATTGATCTTACTCCATGGGTTTTACTGGTGAATCAATCTTGAAATTTTTTAAAATTAATTTTGTTCATTTTATTGCTTTTTTTCCCCATGTTATTTATTATTTTATGCATTTTCTTTTTTTTGCTTTTGTTGATTTATTTTTCTTCATTTTATTCAGTACTTTGCCTGTTTTTGTTCCTTTTGTTGCTTCTTTTATTCTTGTTTCTATTTTCATCAATTTCTTGCTTATTTTTTCACATTATTTATTATTTTGTAGGGTTTTTAAAAATTCATTTTTATCAATTTTATCCACTGTCATTAATCTTACTCCATGGGTTTTACTGGTGAATCAATTTTTAATTTTTTTTTTTTTTTTGTTAATTAATTTGTTCATTTTATTGCTTATTTTTTTCCATGTTATTTATTATGCTATGCATTTTCTTATTTGCTTTTGTTGATTTAATTTATTTTTGTTCATGTTATTCATTATTTTGGCTGTTTTTGTACATTTTGTTGCTTATTAGGGGCTTGGGGCCCTTGGCTTGAGCACCTATTGTTCTTCCGTTTTCATTTTCCAGACAAGATTTTGCCGATCCGCTGGGAGTACTCCTGCAATTAATATATCAAAATGTGCGGTTTCATCGGGAATAGTGTGCTATGACTCAAGGTAGAGATTCATTAATTTTTCGCAGAGTTCTTGGCAAAAAACACGCAAAAAAAGTCCCATAGAAATAAATGGGGAAGAGGAAAAAATCAGCCACAAAAATCCACTTGTTTCTGACTGCTACTGCTTCGCCATACTTTGACCTACAGACTTCATTTGAACTTTAAAACGCAGGCATTTTTGTCGTCTCCACAGAAATGTACCTTGTTTGAGGATGAGGTTTATGGTTTTTGATTGATGGGTCTTAGAAAAGGGTCAGATTTGTCAGAAAACACCAAAACAGAGCACACATTCCTGGCATACCAATCTCATTAGTGTGAAAACAGCTGAAAATCACTTCAAAATTTTGTGGATAACTCATCCTCCCGGCCAAACGATACATAGGAGGCAAATGATTCTTTCCAGAAATGTAGTCACAGTTCCTGGGCTTCGTATGAACCTAAGTTTGAAGACGTAGCTCTTTCTAAAGTGAAATGGCAGGCAGTAGAATGGAGGCTTTCCCCTCCTCTTCTTGTATTCAAATCAATACAAACAGATTGTTGTTTTCCTGATAAGTTGGCTGTTTTTACACTGCTGTAACTCTGACATTTCTCACAGTACAAGGAAGAAAAACACATCTGTGTGTTCCAGAGCTCTTCGTGCCAGTCATGATCATTTTAGTTTTCACCTATCTTTTACGGTTTTTCCATAATGAGCAGATGTTTTGGACCTATTCCAGAGCTCTTTCTGCCTGTCTGTGTGTCTTCTGAGCACACTTCCCCCTAAAGGCGGCCATACACTGCGATTATTTCGATCGTTGCACACAGCTCCATCTCAAACTGTGCGAATCAGTCGTACAGTCAGGCTCACGATTCATGTTCTCACACTGTACGGACCGACGCTCGTATGCGACCTGACTGCTCACACTGTAGGACCATACACCACAGGACGCACGACACGTTTGAGTGTTGTATCCGGAAATACAACGTTAAAATACCAAGGAATCCGTAAAAGTGCATAGACGATTGTGTATTGGCATGAGCCACGAAATGGTAGTGCTAAACAAAAACCAAAGAGCTGCTTTGGTAATATGTGCCATTATCTGTGAGGAATCAAAAAAGAAGAAAAGACAACGATGTGTTTGGTGCAGGCATTGGTTGTCCAGACGTGGACAGTATGGGCTGTCATCCTACAGCAAAGAGAACAAGAGGTAAGCTGCAACAGCTAACTGCACTAGGACAATAGCCAGCTACTGTTAGCTTGTACGCTACTGTACGCGTCTGTGTTCGCGCATGCACAGTGTGAGAATTTGAGGCACATCGGTTCGTGGCACTGCTTTGACAGTACGATACACTCACGAGGAGCGAGCAGGATTTCAAACAGCTCCGTTTTCCTTGCGAACACACGATTGCTGGTCGTGAGGTGGTCGTGAGGTGCTAATCGCTTCTCTTTACCCCATGTACACTGCACGATTAGAGGCACATCGGGCCCGATCCCAGAAATAGTCGCACAAGTGAGAAATCGTCTCTAAACTCGCACAGTGTAAGGCCGCCTTGACAGCCTGAACGTCACTGTGGCAACCACAGGTCTATTAAGGGTCATTGGCACGGCCATTGATCAGGGCTGTTAACCTACACGGCTGTGGGGGGGGCCAAGGGAGAGGGGGGCCCATGGGGAGTTAAGACTTTTTTGTTAAAGTTTTTTTTTTTCTTGTTGTTCAACTAAATTATATGATAAATATGGACCTATATGCAAGCTTCACACATTAGATTTTATAAATTGGTATATTATTGTATTCTGTAAAAGTACAGACTGCTGTCACTGCTCTGTGAACACCCACTGAGAAAAGCACAAAATGGTTCACTTCACACAGAGTTTGAGAAACGCACTTTACTTGTTAGGCTACGGTGACTCGTTGCATCTCTATGAAAGAAGAAATCTTATCATGATGTCACAGTTTAAAAAAAAAAAGTCAGGATTTCAGAAAAGAAAGGAAAGAAAAGAAAGGGAGAGAAGGCAAAATGAAGGAAGTCAAGTTCTGACCAACTTCTTTTCAAAGAAAGGTGAACACAAACTTTTAAACACACAAGATGAAATGGCATTATACATATATATATATATATATATATATATATATATATATATATATGTGTGTGTGTGTGTGTGTGTGTTTGTGTGTGTATGTATGTATGCATATATTTGTACATGTGTGTGTGTATATACATACATACATACATATAGACACACACACATATATATGTGTATAGTGCTGTGTAAAAGTTTTGGTCATCCTTTAGATTAGTTGTTTTTGCAGTGTTGAAATGAACATGCATATTTATTTCTCAGTCTCTTTTCTTCAGATACAAGAAAATACAAGAAATACGTGCACAGCCTTAAAAGGCACAAAAAACAGAACTAAATGGGTTGTAAAGGTTAAGGTCAGTACTTAGTGTGACCCCTGAGCCCATGACAAGAAACAGAAAAATCTTATAGAAATATCTGGCATGTGTTGAATGAAACCTGGAATCAAACATTTGAACGTGAACAAAAGGATTAAAGACATGTTAAGTGTAAAAGGAAGGTCACACTAAATACCACCACTCTGGTTTATAGACGCTGATTTTTTTCACTGAAACTTTTGTTCGTACTGCTGCAGATACTACAGTAAAGTATGTACAGTAAAGTATGTACAGTAAAGTATGCTAAATTGCATTAACGTGTTAATTTTGACAGCCATATTTAAGACACAAAATTAGAACAGCAGTGTGTCCAGTATGTACTAAGCCTGGGTTTCTCAACCTTTCTTTCGAACCACGCCCCACTAACTGATGACCTGTGTGTGGAGGACGTGGTGGGTTCTATAGCTCTGTAGATAAAACTGTGAGAAAGTGAGCTCCCCTCACCCTATCATTGACTACCTGCTGCCCCCTCTGAATACAAATTTGCGACTGGGGTGGGTGAGGAGTATGTGCCGACTGATTACTACTGTTGTGATGTACAATAGTACTCACTAACGCACCCACAGGCACACATGACCATATCACTGGTGAACCCCCATGTGCTCAGGCCCCCCCTGGGAAAGTGTCCACGCCCTAGACAACCTCTGTACAATATATTATCAATATGATAATTAAACAGATAAAAGTAATAAGTGTACAAATATATAGATGTATATAATTCTAGTGATGTGGTTCTAAGGTGCAGGTAAACAGTCTGATGGACACAGACAGGACTGATTTCCTGTGTGGTTGAAGGTACATTTGGGTGGAATCAGTCTGTGAACGTCCTCCTGTGACTGACTAGTACGTCATGGACAGGAATAAACATGTGTTTTATCATTAACCTCCGTTCAGTGGATCATACTATTAACCCTTTGCACCGACATCACAGTTGTCATGTGACTAGGGCAGCAGTGCCATGGTGGACGGCAAAAGCAACACAACAAACAAACGAATGAGCGACGGATTATGGCTACCAGCACTGAAAATAATGTTTTGGAGTTGTCCTGCGAAGTGACTCAGCTTACTGGACGGCAGAAGGAACGCTATTTAGAGAAGCTAGTGACAGCAGGGCGACTGTGAAAAATTTCCCCTTTATAAGAGATAGGAAGTGCCGGTAAGCTACAGGGCCATTGGTCCTGTTTTTACTATTTTCTGCTGTTTTCTACTGTTTTCTTCTGTTTTCTATTTTCCACTGTTTTCTACTGTTTTCTACTATTTTCTACTGTTTTCTTCTTTTTTCTGTTTTCTATGGTTTTCTACTATTTTCTACAGTTTTCTTCTGTTTTCTATTTTCTACTGTTTTCTACTGTTTTCTACTGTTTTCTACTTGTTTCAGCTGTTGTCCTGTTAATATTGGTCTCATGTTCTCAGTCTGGATATAAAACTGCTCTGAAATGATCAAACATCTTTTTTTTTTTTTTTTTTTTTTTGCTTTTTTTCATGAATCACTTAAACTTCAGTCCTGCTCAAACTGACCAAACATTCCATTAGTTTTAGGACTTTAACCCTTTAAATGTCAGTTTATTGATCTGAAATATTACTGATTTACTCCAAAAAGCACTAAACATTCATTGGTTCTTTTAAATAAACAGTAAGGGGTGGGGCTTCAGTGGTTAAAGGTGTGCAGTACAGGTGTAGACGTTAATATAGACGTGAGTTCAACTATAGAACCATAAATATTAGACTGTACATAAACAGACTAGTGTGTGAACTGCTGCTGTGTCTTAGACTTACCTTCTACAAACACAGAAACTCAGACCATTAAAGGGAAAATATGACATCATTTATTCAGGACTTCATGAACTATGATACAGATTTTATACTCATCTGTTTTTATTATTCATTAATTAATCTTTGACTGTTTTCATACTTTAATTCATGAGTATATATGTTCTATGTCTTTTAATTTTTGTCTGGTTCTGGTTCAGATGATGTAGGTGAAAATGTCCAAGTAAAGATCTGGTGGTGTGAAGCCTGCTACCGGACGTTAGTCTGGTGTTGTCTGTCTTTTATGTTTGTCTGCCATTTCCTGTTTTATTTTGTTAAGTTTTCCTCATGTGTCTTGTCTGTTGTCTTTACTTCCCTTCCTGGTTCGTGTTCACCTTTTCCCTGATTACCTGACTCCGCCCTGATGTGTTCCACCTGTGTCTCATTGTCTTCCCTCCCTTTTGTGTATTTATACCCTGTCCTTTCCCCTGGTCAGACGCCAGTTCGTATTCTCTCGTAGTCTACTTACCAGCGTTTTGATCCTGTCTGTTCGTTTGCCTACCTGTGTTTCGACCCGTTTTGTCATCCTGTTTTTGCCTGTCTTGCCTGCTCCCTGTCGGTTTTGTCTGCCTCCATCTGCCTTCCTGGATTTTGACCTCTTCGCCTGGTTTTTGGTACGTGAGCTAGCTTTACCCCTATGTCCTGTTGCCTGTCTGTTTGCTCTCCCGTGTTTGACCTGTTTCCGTCCCTGACCTCCCTCTGCTTCTCCCTAGTCGGCGTGCCGACTCAAAACCTGGAGACTAACTGTGGGTTCGTGTCCCTCGCCCGGAGGACGAATCCCTCGAGGACTTCCTTGGCTGCTGTCCTCAAGATCCTGTTCATTATCACAGCCAGTATTTTTGTGATACCTGAATTTAATAAACTCTGTAAACTTTTACATCCGCCTCCTAGTTCTGCATTTGGGTTCCGGGTTCGTACTAGCAGCGTTACAAGTGGAAAAAACAAATAACAAGGTGTTATCAGTTTCATGATCAGAGGTGGATTCCACAGTACTCGTCCACACCTGTTGGTTTCAGATAACTGATGTTTATAACCGATGTTTACTGACCCAACACATTTACCTGGCAGAGCATGTTTTGTGGAATCAGAAGGTTTAATTTACAGAAGTAAACACAAGAACGTTTCCTTGTGAGTCACAGTTCACAAAGGCCGAGGTCCAGACATGGGTTCCAGTGAAGGGTCAGGTTTCTGGTAAGTTTCCACCTGATCAGTGGGTGGAGAGCAGAGGAGACTCCGCCTCCAGAGACTACACCGCCTGCTTCCAAACCATGTCCATCATCAGGTCCAAGGTGAGTCCAGTCCACGGATACAACAGACCCACATCCACAGACACACAAACACACACATATACACATCAGCATGTGTTGAAGCTGATTCCAACCATTGGCTGCATTTAGTTTTTGTGTGTGTGTGTGTGATGGAGCCACACCTTTAGAACCGAACTACATTTAGACACAAATATTTAGGAGATCTGAGGTCCAACAAAATGTTAAGGAGTCAAGAAAAGTTTTTCCACCGCTTTAAAAATAAAAGTGGATGGAGGTCAGAGCCCTGGGGAACACCTGAGGAGACAGAGGAATGTAGATCTGAAAACAGACCCAGCTGAATATAATGAGAGTGAACAGAAGGATTTAAAGGGAACCAGAGGAGGGCCACTAGAGTCCAGGACCACTAGAGTCCAGGACCAGGAGGTCCTGGACCTGCATGGACTTTCACCTGGAATAAAGACATGATGGAGTTGAATCACTGGAAAGATCAGAGGAGGACGTGGTTGTGTGATGTGTGTGTTTGTTGTCTGCAGACCCAAACCGCCGTCCAGGTGTACGGATCCATGGGCGACGCCCAGACAGCTGATGGACACCTGAAGAACAAGTGAGTCCAAACACAGGTTATTGGAGTTGCAGACCACTGCGCTTTGACATGTTTGTCCTCATGAGTTCAGATTTGTTGAGCTGCTGCAGTTTGGTTCATCCTCACCTGTGGTCGTCATGTTGCAGGAGTGAGAAAGAGCCGGCGGCGCCGCAGTCGCCGGAGGCCACCGCCGCCAAACTGAAGCAGATCCTGGACCGGCTGACACGGACCAGATCTGACGCCAAGACGCAGATCCGGGATCTGGAGGAGGAGCTGGAAATCCTCAAGAAGAACAACCAGGAGGTGAGTGGATGCCATCCCCCAAAACCCGGACCCACAGGACAAACTGAGCAAAGCCACCAGATGGAGATGAGGAACCATCCTGAGAGAGCAGGTTTAATGACAACAGAAGGACACCACTGCCACAGATGAGCTGCACCCACCTGGACCAGTTGGACCCAGTCCTAGTGTCTCCTAGACTGTCCAGCTCGAAAACCCTGGGTCCCAGAGCCATGGGTTCACATTCCATAGTGGGACTTGTAGAGCCCGACCGATATGGGAGTTTTGGGGCAGATACCGATAGTGGGGGCAAAAAAAAAAGCCAAGAGCCGATATATCGGCCGATATATGAAATAAGAGGATTGATATACGCAGGATATTTACTGTACATGATCATAAATTCTGATAATAACCAACATATGGTTCAACACTAAGAAGCAGAAGACTACTAAATTAAAACTAGACAATTTCCACACATGGAAATCGTGAGAGGGGCTTGGGGGGGGGGGGCACACCGTCGGTTCCATTCTGAGGTTGTTAACGACAACAGGTCCTGCTCGCAATCGCAAGGTCACGTCCACATCAAGGCCCAAGCGGCGCACAGCCGAGGCAAATTTCCAGGACCACAAGATGGCGCTATGAATCAGATTCAATATCGCTGCGTCATTTTGTTCGAGGCAAGAACAACATCAACCAGGTCAAGCTTGGTGCTGATCGGACCAAAAATTACTGACTTACCGTGCAGGACTACTAGGTGGCACTGTGGGCCAGATTCAGTATTTTGTTCAGAGCGGGAGCAATATTAACCACATCAAGTTTGGTGCTGATCGGACAAAAAATGACCGAGTTACCGTGCAGGACCACTAGGTGGCAGTGCTCAGCCAGATTCAGTATTATTTCATTCAGGGAAGTACTAACGTACACCAGGTCAAGTCTGGTGGAGATCGGACCAAAAATTACTGAGTTACCATAGGGGACCACTAAGTGGCAGTATGAGCCTGATTTAGTATCATTTCATTTAAGGCTAGACTAACATCAGCAGGTCAAGTTTGGTGCTGATTGGACCAAAAATGACAGAGTTACCGTGCAGGACCACTAGGTGGCAGCATCAGTCTAATTTAGTATCATTTCATTCAGTCAGTATTTACAGCTGCCCCCCCTTCTTAAATTCTACCTCTACCCCTGCACCAATGGAATGTGACTCCAATGACCCTTAATGACCTGTTGTTGCCACGGTGACGTTCAGGCTGTTAGGGGGGAGTGTGCTTGGAGTGTGCTCAGACTGCAGAGAGACAGGCAGAAAGAGCTGTGGAATAGGTCCCAAACATCTGCTCATTACTGAAAAACCGTAAAAGATAGGTGAAAACTAAAATGATCATGACTGACACGAAGAGCTCTGGAACACAGATGTGTTTTTCTTCCTTGTACTGTGAGAAATGACCGAATTACAGCAGTGTAAAAACAGTGAACTTATCAGGAAAACAACACGGCACCTAATAATGCCATTTCATCTTGTGTGTTTAAAAGTTTGTGTTCATCTTTCTTTGAAAAGAAGTTGGTCAGAACTTGACTTCCTTCATTTTGCCTTCTCTCCCTTTTCTTTCCTTTCTTATCTGAAATCCTGACTTATTTTTTTAAAACTGTGACATCATGATAAGATTTCTTCTATCATAGAGATGCAGAATACAATTATATACCAATTTATAAAATCTAATGTGTGAAGCTTGCACATAGGTCCATATTTATCATATAATTTAGTTGAACAACAGGAAAAAAAAAACTTTAACAAAAAAATCTTAACTTCCCATGGGCCCCCCTCTCCCTTGGGCCCCCATAGAGATGCAACGAGTCACCGTAGCCTAACAGGCAAAGTGCGTTTCTGAAACTGTGTGGAGTGAACAATTTTGCACTTTTCTCAGTAGGTATATATATATATATATATATATATATATATATATATATATATATATATATATATATATATATATATATATATATGTGTGTGTATATATATATATATATATATATATATATATATATATATATATATATATATGTATATATGTGTGTATATATGTGTGTATATATATATATATATATATATATATATATATGTATATATATGTATATGTGTGTGTATATATATATATATATATATATATATATATATATATGTATATATATGTATATGTGTGTGTATATATATATATATATATATATATATATATATATATATATATATATATGTATGTATGTATATGTCAGATTGAAAATGTTGTATTTAGGCTCACAGAAATTCTAATCATAAAAACTAAGGGAAAAAACTACTACTGGGTGAGGTCAAGGGCGTCACAGATGGACAGCCCACTACTTTTTGATTCATAACTTTTGAACCAGACAAGTTTAAGACAAATATTACACAGAATTCGAAAGGTCTAAATGCCATCTTAAACATACTCAAAGGGCCAAATTTAGTTTCAGATATTTCTAAATAAAAAATATCAATAACTACTGCGTCACGGATGGACAAAAAATTTATGTCTATTTTTTGCAAGAATAACAAAGTTCTCAGAAGTTTCTACGATATTATCATCCTAAAATATATTCAGTGTAAACTTTTATTCCCTCTATTTTACAACCTAATAATTGGTTAGAGGAAAAAAATATTTTATCACACCTAATAAGCAAGAGTTTTGACAAACATCAACTTGCAAATGGCAGCAAATGGCAACGTCAAAGATGGACAACAAAAGTAAATATCAAATTAAATAAATAATATTTAATAAAAAATTAAATATCAAATAATTTTTTAAATATCAGTTATCAATGTCATACACTTTTTTTTTTTTACAATATATACAACATACAAATACACATACACATAAACATTATATTAAAATGTATTTTACATATATATTACTGATTGATTGATTGATTGATTGATTTGATGGTGAAAACTTTACACCATAGTATGGCTCTCCCAATATGGTTAAATCCAGTGGCGATTTCTCACAGACTGCAAGGGAAGCCCGGCTTCCCCTAAAATTACGAAAATTAAATGGTCAAATATGTACAGTTGTGTTGACATTTCATTGACTACAAATGTGTTAGAACACGTTCATCTCAAAGACGAGTTTGTTCAGAATCAGCTTTATCACAAATCATCGGACTCGATGTCGTTCACTTCTCCTCCATTCCTGTGTCTCTGTTTTCTCCTCCATCTCTGCTCAGTGCATTTGTCCGTAGACTGCGGTCGTCTCTGGGCTTCAATGGGACTGAGTGGAACAGTTTTTTTCATTGCCTCAAAACTGGACGGTAATTGGATAAATGCTACGATGTTGTCCCGCCCCCAGACGCCGGGCGTCTCTGGGGGTGAATGGAGCTGTGGGCGGAGCTCCGCCGGGCCGGACGCCAGAATCCCACGTGCTGATTGGAGGATCAGTTGAAAGGCTGAATCCCGTTTGATTGACAGCTAGTTTGAGATCTCCTCTTTCACTGACACAGTTCAGTTTAATACCATCACGCATTCTGCTGTGAAATTGAGATTGAAACCACTGCAAAATTACTCGTTCATTTCTTGCACTGTAAATAAAACACACTCATTGTACTTCCTTGTTTCAATTTAACATAATTTCAGCGTTTTCTTGTTTCAGTTCCATAATTGAATTATTTCTTGTTCGAGTTTAATATCATTTTGTAGATAGTTAAATCAATCAAACTGTCGGCTAGGTCAGAGTGAAAGGAGCATCTGTAGTTTAAAAAGGCTGAAGTCTGACACCCACAACACACTGGGCCAAGGCAATCTAAGCAGAGAGGACACTGGTCCAGTCCCTGGAAAAGACGCCTACTGGTACGATAAGGTCACTGAGCATTTTCTTAAAAAGGAATGGAGGGCCAAATTTATGTTTAAATAACTTGACTTTTTTTTTTTTTTTTTTTTTTGATGTAAGCCGACAATGAGCTTCCCCTGTCTGAAAGACGAGCAGCCGCCACTGGTTAAATCATGATGTTAGCCCTGTGATATAGCCATTGTGTTGGTGGGTAAGGCCCTTGGCAGATGTCAAATTACATTGGTGCAGGGGTATAGGTAGAATTTAAGAAGGGGGTAGGGGGCAAGGTGTAAATACTGACTGAATGAAATGATACTGAATTAGACTCATACTGCCATCTAGTGGTCCCGCATGGTAACTGTCATTTTTTGTCCGATCTCCACCAAACTTGACCTGGTTGATGTTACGACTTCCCTGAATGAAATAATACTGAATCTGGCTGAGCACTGCCACCTAGTGGTTCAGCACGGTAACTCGGTCATTTTTTGTCCGATCAGCACCAAACTTGACCTGGTTGATGTTGTTCTTGCCTCGAACAAAATGACACAGCGATATTGAATCCGATTCATAGCGCCATCTAGTGGTCCCGGAAATTTGCCTTGGCTGTGCGCCACTTGGGCCTGGATGTGGACGCGACCTTGCGATCGCGAGCGGGACCTGTTATCGTTCACGACCTCAGAATGGAACCGACGGCATGCCCCCCCAAGCCCTTCTCACAATTTCCGCGTGTGGAAATTGTCTAGTTTTAATTTAGTAGTCTTCTGCGACGGCGTGCCCCCCCCCCCCCCCCCCCCCCCCCGACCCCCGAGCCCCTCTCACGATTTCCGCGTGTGGAAATTGTCTAGTTATTATTATTACTGCTTCTGCTATTACTGATCATAACTCATTCTCTCTCTCACACACAATGCTGCTTGCAGCTTAGTGAAACTAGGTGTGTGTGTGTTTCAGAAATGAGCCGCCTTCAATGTCAGCTACAAGATCTTCTCTTCTGTGAGCAGATCATCAGGCAAAGAATTATTATTGTTGTGAACCACCACCACCAAACATTCATACACCAGAGTGAGTGGCACTGGGTGAAGTGTCTTGCCCAAGAACACAATGGACTGACTAGGACAGAGCAGGATTTGAACCGCCGACCCTTCGGTTATTGGACGACCTGCTCTACCATCTGAGCCATGGCCACCCAGTCTTACTGACAGTGTCTAATTATTGCTCCTTGGTAGTTTGCCCTGTCCATGCCTCCAACATGTGATGCTCTAAACCAACACTGCAAAAGGGCAAACTACCAAACAGCAATAATGAGACACTGTCTGAAAGGTATTATGTGTGCACCCTCACCCATTGGTAGTGGATGGCACATTGAGGATGGGGAGTCAACAGTGACCTGGATGACTAAAAATCCTGCTCCTCAAAGTGTTCTGCAGTTCATCCACTGCACTTGGAAACAAGGCAAATGTGATACAGACAGGTGTTCCTGTATGTCAGCAAGACTGTCTATCTTCTGTTTCCTTCTGAACATTCACATAGTGCTGCCGCCTACACAGATCAGTGAAAGAGCTACATGGGATGATGTTTCTGACAGTGATGGTGATGATTAGACATGTTATAGAACCATAAAAAAGCATCCATTGAACAAAAATAAAAGTTTACAGTGTACTGTGTAAAAAACCAGGCCGAGATCTATTAAAAAACATGTACTGTTACATGACAAACGCATCATTGTTAAAAGAAGAAAAGAAACCCTGCAACTGTAAACACTGTAAATGTCAAGCAATGCTGTTACATTGATGTTTGTGTGTGGCAAAATTCACCATGTGTAATATGTGAAATCAGTAGAAGCTTTTTTCCACAAATTTCCAAGATTTCATGGTCTAAATTCACATTGCATGGTAATAATTCATCAAGACTTGTCTAAAATGTTAATATGTATAAATATCAATTTGTGAGAGTTTTTGTGTAACTAAAATGAATGTTGATAAATAAAACTTGTGAATCTAGCATCACAGAATTTTCGGTTTTTAATTTTACATTCATATAGAATTTTACATTCATATACATTCTTCAGAAGCCCCTTCTGAAGAAGAGCAACTCAGACCCCAACATTCTTAATAATTACCGACCTGTATCCAACTTACCGTTTTTAAGTAAAATTTTAGAAAAACTGGCTTTCAACCAAGTTACTGACTTTTTAATCAGAAATAACATTTTAGAGAAACATCAGTCTGGTTTTAGGAGGAACCACAGTACCGAGACAGCACTTTTAAAGATTTTAAACGACATCAGGTGGAATTTTGATAATAAAAAGCTCACAGTGTTGGTTCTACTGGATCTAAGCGCCGCTTTTGATACGGTAGACCATCACATTTTATTAAATAGACTCAGACACCTAGTCGGCTTCTCCGGTAGTGTTTTTAACTGGTTTTGTTCTTATCTCACAGACCGATGCTTTTATGTAAGTATGGATACATGTTCCTCAAGAACACATGAAATTGGATGTGGGGTTCCCCAAGGTTCAATTTTAGGTCCACTTCTTTTTAATCTGTACATGCTTCCCCTTGGGGACGTCATCAGGAGACACGGCATCAGCTTCCATAGTTATGCTGATGATACACAGCTATACATCGCCATTTCTTCTGATGACACAGGGCCAATTGATGCCCTTTTTAACTGCATTGTAGACATCAAGTCATGGATGGCAGAGAATTTCCTACAGCTCAACCAGGACAAAACTGAGGTTTTAGTTATAGGTCCTGAAGGCCAGAGAGAGAAACTTTTACCAAACCTAAAAGATCTTAAACCAACACAATCAGTAAAAAATCTGGGCGTGATTTTTGACTCTGAGCTGAATTTTATCCCACATATCAAAAATATAACAAAAACAGGTTTTTATCACCTTAAGAACATAGCCAGAGTCCGCCCGTTTCTCTCTCAGGCCAGTACGGAGGTGCTAATGCATGCTTTTATTTCCTGTCGCTTAGATTACTGTAATGCCCTGCTCTCTGGTCTTCCCAAAAGGAGTACTTTAAATCTCCAATTATTACAAAACTCAGCCGCACGCGTGCTGACAAGGACCAGAGGGCGGGAGCACATTACACCGGTTTTAGAGTCGCTGCATTGGCTCCCCGTACGCTTCAGGATCGATTTTAAGATTCTCTTGCTGGTTTTTAAATGTCTTAACGGCCTTGCGCCCTCCTATTTATCTGATCTGCTTTTACCATATCAACCCTCGCGGACTCTGAGGTCCTCCGGCACTGGCCTTTTAACCATACCAAAACCCAGAACAAAAACCCACGGTGAGGCAGCATTTAGCCACTATGGCCCCCACCTGTGGAACAGCCTGCCGGAGAGCCTCAGGACTGCAGAGACTGTTGTTATTTTTAAAAGAAGATTAAAGACACACCTTTTTAATCAGGCTTTTAACTAATTTTTTAAACTCTTCTTGCTCTTATTTTGTTTTATTTATCACTGATACTTTATGTATTCTATTTTATTTACAATCTTACGTATTTTACTCTTGGTACTGTATTTATTTTATTTTATTTATTCTCTTAGTCCTATGTTATGCTTTTAGTCTTTAGCTTTTAACGCCAGTGTTTCCTCAGGGGGGTCCTCCACACTGGGAGCTGTGTCTGGTCTGCTAGTGGGGGTACTGTCCTTGGGTCCCTTTGGCCCGGCTGGCTGGGGGTCCTCCCTTCGATGTGGGGGTCCACCTGTCTGTCGGAGTCGGGGGGCCTGGGTGCCGGTCCCCCCGATGGCACGGCCTGCGGCTCCTCCCAGTGTGGACGGCCCCAAAGGGGGCGTTTCCTTGATCCTCAGTGCCATGCCATGTCTCCCTGTTGTGTGCATGTGTGTGCGTGTGTAAGTGTGTGTGTGCGTGTCTAGTATGGAGGGTGGGAGGGAGGGGTTTTCTTTGTAATTGTTTTTCTGTTTTTATTGTGTAATTGTTTTAATTCTGTAAAGCACTTTGTGTTGCATCTGTGCATGAAATGCGCTCTATAAATAAAGGTTGATTGATTGATTGATAGATTTATGGCTTGTGACAAAAAACTGCAGGATATATTGCGGAGAACTTTTAACCCAAAGTCCATGAGGGTACAGTCTAAACAAAAATGCATTTAAAAAGTAGTGCCCAGACATGGGAACGAAAATCATTTTCTAGCCACTTTTCATGGTTCACCTTATGGCCTGTCTGTCAGTTTTATACGCACCTATACCCTTGTTGAAGTTCCGCTGTCCTGGTCTAATGCTCAGAGGTTCTGTAGAACAGAGTACACAGACCTGGCCACTGCTGAGAACAAGGAAGAGATGCAAGAGCTAGTGGACGCCGGCAGACGCTGGTATGGTGGTCATCTGTGGATTGGACTGTATGATGACATCCATAGCTGGAGGTGGTCAGTGGATGAGGAGGGTTATTATGACACAGGAGGCGCAGAGTTCAGGATGTGGGGAGCCTCTGAACCCAGTAATGGAAATGAAAAATGTGCACTCATGTTCTTGGCAGGGACATGGCATGACATTTCTTGCCAAACTAAGGCCCCATTTGTCTGCTACAACGGTAAGAATTCACATCATTAGATGACTGTAAGACATCATTACTACTGAACTGAGCTGGGGTTACAGTGGGATTGTGGGTAATCTCAAGAGAGTAGACACTCAAACAGGACAGTTATAGTTCACACCATGTAAGAGCTCATGAATAATGTCTTTATTTAAGGCAATAATATGATTCCCATTTGATGCCATGTTTTGACAGTAGCTCAGAGCTGACTGCTTCTTAGTGGGTGACATGTAGCTTTAAGATGTGTCAGCTGCTGTGTTTGAGAGTGGACCAGACTTATCCAGTTAGAACAGAGTGGACAAAACAGACACTGGCATGAATGAGGACTGGTTTTGTTTTGGTTTTTTGGGGCCACTGTGGGGAAGAGCGGTGCAGTCTGCAACTGTGCCACTAGATGTCCCTAAAACCATACATTTGTCAGATTGGTTTCATTTTGTAAATGTTGCCGTTTCCATAAATGTCTTCTCATGCATTGCTAAAAAAAAATGTGTATAGGATACATTTATGGAAACATAGCACTGATGTGACCACTGGTATGTAATTGCAAACAGAATAACAGAATGAAGTAAATACACACAATCACTGCACTGAACAGAGGGACAGTCACATGATGCATATCATATAAAGGACTATGATACAATACAGTATTACAACACAGTATACTGCTTTTCCACTGCCAGGGTCTGATTGACTGGCCTTGAGTAGGCATGGCTCAGCTCGGTCTGACTCCCAGCATGCAACATTTTCATGACAGCCACAGTACTGGCTCAGCATGGCTTGTTGTGATACAAGACACTTTTACACAGAGATCCCAGAAAAAAGGTGAGATGGTGATCCCACCTTTTTTCCATCACTGACTGATTCCACAGCCAAGACACAGGAGTAACAGAGGTGAGACAGGCTGGACCTTTACAGCAGACCTGTGTTCTGGAATCAAAGGGGTGGTGACGCAGTGCAGAGTATAGTGTGACCTATAACTTGTGTCAGAAATACCCCGAGCATAGCAGTGTTGCTAACCTCTCCAGTCTTTCACCGTTCCACAAATGTTAACATGGGTAGAGTCCTCCGCCCAAACTGACAACAGCTCGCAGATGTTGGCATCTCCCCAGTTCAACATCTTGCTGGTGATGTTGATATGTTTGTTTACTGTACACAGGATGCACTCATTTTTAAATCCCCCCGGCGCGGGGATCGCACATGCAATACATCTTCAAAAAGTCACACATGGGTTGAGGAACGAGAGGTGTTCCTTTTACATAGTGTTCCAGAATCATGATTCCACCTTTATCAGGGCTCTGTTACCACCTCCAGAGGAGTTACAGAGCTGTGACAGAGGTGGGACCAAATGATCCACCATTTTACACACACGTTCCAGAATAAAGGCGAAATATTCCTGAAACAGAAGTGCTGTGGAAAAGATAGAGTGAACTACTGTGATGTCGACTTAAGCACATCTGTAGCTACACATAATGCAACAGTGGAGGAGGAACTTGACACTGTAATTCATAATATCCAAAATAACATTATATTAAGATTTTCTCAAGCAAAAATAGAATAGTTTACAAACATGTTATTGTGATTTATTAAGGCACTAACTTGAAAATATGCTCCAACATTTTCAAACATTTCCTGCTTGTTTGGCTTTTCATAACACACCTTGCACCATGATTTAAAGGTGCTGGAGACTTTCGTGACCAATTTTTCATCAAATCTGTAAAACCTGTCATATCTTAAGTATCACAAATCTGTTAGTCTTTCTGTGATTACTCACCTGAATCTCTTGCATTACGGTGAACAGTTTCTTAGTACCATCCACCAGAAACAAATCGTGTGTTTACAAACCGACCTGGGACGTCACTCGGGCATCTTTGGAATTTTGTTGTGACATGCATTTTGGGAAATGGAGGTTTGTGGTAGTGGCAGCGTGACCATATGGTATTATATGGATGAAACGTCTGAAACAGGGAAACGGCTGCAGGAATATGCATAGAAAGAAGGCAGTTCCTGCTGTTTCCGATCGTGTCTGTTCCAGCTGCCGCTGTCAGGGGGCTGCACGAGCCTTCACTTCTCACAATGCACATCACGACAAAATTCTGAAGATGCCTGAGTGACCTCCCAGCTCATTTGTAAACACATGCACTGACCTTCAAATCAAACCAAAACCATCCAGACTGGAAAGCTGTGGTTCTATACTAGTGGATGAGAATTGTCTTTGAAATGTTGTTTCAAACACGATAATCCATTCAGTAATTTATGCACAAAGACCACACTGTATTGGCCTCTGCAGCTTTAAGTTTTCTTTCTTTCACAAAGTATTTTTTTATATATTGAACCCATTATTGTTTTTAGTAAAAAAATAAAATAAAATACATAGAGCAGGAGTAAACACCTAAAGGATGTATTTGGTGTCTCCCTGTAGCATTAATGCACTTTGTGTAATGCTTTCAGCACAGACCCAGAACCCAAATGCAGAACGCAGAGACGGATGTAAAAGTTTACAGGGTTTATTGAATACAATTACGATGATAATGATAATGAACAGGATCTTGAGGACAGCGGGCAAGGAAGTCCTCGTCTGAACCGTCCTCCGGGTTTCGGACACAAACCCACGGTTCGGCACCGGATTTAATGCTGGATCACCGACTAGGGGAAAGCAGAGGGAGGTCAGGGACGGAAACAGGTCATGCACAGGGAGGCAATCAGACAGGCGACAGGACATAGGGAAAAGGCAAACTCACGTACCGAATAATCAGGCGAAGGCGTCAAAAAACCAGGAAGGCAGATGGAGGCTGACAAAAACCGACAGGGAGCAGGCAAAAGACAGGCAAACAGGATGACAAAAAACAGGTCGAACACGGTAAGGCAAACGGACAAACAGGATCAGAACGCTGGTAAGTAATCTACAAGAGAAAACGAACTGGCGTCTGATCAGGGGAAAAGGCAGGGTATAAATACACAAAAGGGAGGGAAGACAACGAGACACAGGTGGAACAAATTAGGGCGGAGTCAGGAAATCAGGGTAAAGGTGAACACCAAACAGGAAGGGAAGTAAAGACAACAGACAAGACACATGAGGAAAACTTAACAAAATAAAACAGGAAGTGACAGACAAACATAGAAGACAGACAACCCCAGACTAACGTCCGGTAACCGGCTTCACACTTTGCCAAATCAAACCCAAATCACATTAGCCAAATACAGTTTGCTCTATTTTAACTGCTAACATGAATTTACGTACCATAATATTGTTATGTATTTTTATTGATGGACTGGTGACTCAGTAACAACATATCCATGACTCACTGGGTGTCCCAACCCTAAGACAGAAAAAGGCAGAAACAGTGTCAGGTAGTTATTGTTTTGAGACATTTCCAAGTGGATTCTACTGTATGATAACAATAATAATAATAATAATAATAGTAGTAGTAGTAGTAGTAGTAGAATTATTATGACAGTTCTTCTTGGTCAAAGCTGACATTTTGAAACATGTCTAAAATGCAGCAGGTGCATCTCCCAGGTTTATTGTCGTGTCTGAAGTGAGGACCTGGCCTGAGGCTCAGAGTTACTGCAGAGAACACTACACTGACCTGGCCAGTGTGAGGAACAACAGTGACAACAACCAGATAAAGGACCTGCTTTCAGCTGAGTATACATGGATCGGCCTCTACAGGGACTCATGGAAATGGTCAGATCGGAGTCCTGTATCATTTACAAACTGGAGAAATGGGAAACCAGGAGGACTGCCTTGTGTGCTTACACATAAAGGCCAATGGGAGGACCGACGTTGTGATATAAAGTTGTTCTTTGTGTGCCAAACTGGTGAGTGTTAAGATACATTTCTTTTTTTCATTCAAATTTTTTAAATTTAATATTAAATGTACGTTCTTGCTGAGCAGCATGGATCATTGCATGCAGCTCCTGGCTGTAAAAACTCATTTTATCTGACTTCTTCATTAAAAAGTATCAGTGAAGCAGCGAGTGATGAGGATGAAACTCACTGGAAAAGATTCCACATTAAACCTGGATGATGCAACAGATGCTATATTACAGCAGGTAACGACACACTAAACAGCTCAGTAAACAGTTATTATTTCAACTATACCATTAGGTTAAATGTTTAATCTACTCAAGCTTTGGTTTAAACCTAAATGAACTCAGCTAGTGTGAATAAGAGTTAACATTTCAACACACTAAGTGAAACTAGCCATTATCATGCTAACATGCTAATAGCACTCAAAACTCAAAACCATGGACTGCATGTAGACGGTGCCTGAAGCCCCTAACCCACAGGTGTGGAGCGTTCAGTGTGGGCATGTTGACCCTCACTATCCTCACATTCTTATTTGGACAAGAGAATGCAGCTGCAGAGAGCGAGGGCTGAAACTTGACAAGGTAATGCTCTGTGAAAACTAGCAAAAAAACAAATGAAAACAATCAAAAACTAGAAGCACTCGGAGAGCGCAGACCTCCGCCAAGGCTGATCAGTGGCCTCCCCCCTGGGCCCCCCCACCCCCAATCACCACCAAAATTTCATCATTTCTTCCTTATCCCATTTCCAACAAACCCTGAAAATTTCATCCAAATCTGTCCATAACTTTTTGAGTTATGTTGCACACTAACGGACAGACAAACAAACAGACAGACAAACAAACAAACAAACAAACAAACCCTGGCAAAAACATAACCTCCTTGGCGGAGGTAATAATAAGAAATATTGACTGAAACATATTTGAGTCATTTTGAAAACAGAAGCTGACTTAATTTTGAAGTTCAAATGTAAATCTTTTAACACATGAGTATGTGCAGTATTATTCAACTTCCAGCTCCAGTTCTTTGTGGAACACCCTTTAGCTTTTAGAACTTCTAACCAACAGCTTCACTAAGTGCTGACAAGCGTCTGACACGTCTTCATCAGAATCTTTGCCCATTCTTCATGTGCAAAAGCCTCTACCTCAGTGATGTTTGATGCCCCCCCCCCCAATTTAAACATGTAAAATGTTGAAAAGATCAGAATTACTCATGCTGGGATTTGAACCCTGGTCTCCTGCATCATGGACCAATGCATTACTAACAACACTTTCCATCCATGTGTACTGTAGCCTCTCCTATCTCTTGTACTGTATTGTTCTTGTCTACTGTGCTTGTACCATTTATGACCAGAGTCTACATGGTAAAGGGAGTTAAATCCAAACTAAAATCTAACCATGAAGACACAACTGTCTATTCCAGCAGCATTTGGGTCTGAATGAAAAACCAACGTGCAGCCACAGAAGGTGTGAAAGTATTATTCTACAGATGGAACTATAGAACTGCATGAACTGAATATGAAATATATTTGAACACAAACAGTGACTGAGTGAATCACACACAGTGGTCAAACATAAGCCTAGACCTCTGCTGTATCCTGTTGGTTCTAATTTTAAATTATTACCTCCGCCAAGGAGGTTATGTTTTTGCTGGCGTTGGTTTGTTTGTCTGTCTGTCTGTCTGTGTTCAAAATAACTTGAAAAGTTATGGACGGATTTGGATGAAATTTTCGGGAAATGTACAAGGAACAAATGCACAAGGAACAAATGATGAAATTTTGGTGGTGATCGGAGGGGTGGGGGGTGATCACCCTTGGCAGAGGTCTGCACTCTCCGAGTGCTTTTCTGGTTTGGAATGTAATGGAATTCAATTCCATAACTGAGGCCAACCTTATTTAAAGCCAAGGCTTTGCTTTGGTTCCAAAAGTGGTGACATTAGTGAGGTTAAACTGTTTGCCTTTTTATTAGTGTATAATAAAATGATATAAAAAAAACATAATGAATAAATAAATAAATAAATAAATATACTGATTTATGTGATTTAAAGCATCTATTAGCGCTCTGAACCCCCATCGGACCTCTGACCCTGGACCCCACCATTCTGCTGCACCCCCCCCACCCCCCACCCATCCATTTTCTCTGGTCTTGCCGCTGTGCAGTATATTTCATTAAAATAGCTGTTACAGTTTTTCAACCCCTACATATTATGCTTGTTTTTAAAGCTTTCTGACAGGATTTTACGGCCTAAAGTGAAACATAATTAAGGTTTTGTGAACTGTGACATCCTTCAAATGGACTGAACTTTTATAGTGCATTTTGTTTCATGGTGCCCAAAGCCCTTTACACCCTCATATTCACCCATTCACATGGTGTATTGCCCATGAACACTTCGACATGTGGACAGTCAGTCAGGATTTGAACCACTAACCCTTCGGTCATTGGATGACCCACTCTACCCACTGAGCCACAGCAGCCCCTTAAACATAATCAACTTATAGACATACAATATATTTACAGTATGTCAGTGACACAGTACTTAACTTAGTGACCAATATTTATGTTTTCCTTTGTCCGTCTCTCTGCCTTTATACTTATTCTCCAGTCCAGGATAAATCTAGTCAGACAACAGGATTACAGGATGTAGCCTCATCTCTTTTTTGGCACTGTAACAAAAATGAACTACAGTACAGTGACACTGGTTTATTTCTTTTTCTTTCTTTTTTTTTCAGTTAAGTCGTTTGCTGGATAACTCTGGACTGAGTGAGAACATGAGGCTCAGTTGGAGGAAACGGCCAGATGGAAAGACCTTGTACCTACAAGCAAAGGACAAAGACGAGGAACAGAAAGACACCACTTGCCACGTCAAATAATTCATTGTATTTATTGCAGATAAAATGTTATATTAGTTTAGAGCAGGGGTGTCAGACACATGGGCCAAAACCAGCTCTCCAAACGTTCCAATCCGGCCCGCGGGTTGAATTTGCAAATTTGCAAAATTACACTGAATTAAACTGAGAATAGCTCTTGAGTGGAAATCTCCTGACCCACCAAAAACATCTGTTTGTCTTAGCGATTTGATGTTTTTCCTAAAATTAGAAAAATTCAAATATTTCACCAGAGGATCAATTAGAAAGTTCCATATGCTATGAGACCCCTTAATTTTGTATTTTGATAGGCTCAACACCCTCCCGTAGCATCATATACTGTGTAAGATAGAAATAATGCATTAAAATGTCTCTTATTTATTTACCCATATCATTATTTATATTCATGTACCCATCATACTGTGTCTTCCTTTTTTTTTTTCTTTTTCTTTTTTGGTTCATGTTTAGCGGCAGTTGGTATGTATGTGGGAAGGGTGGGAGGGAGGGGTTTCACTTGGTTCAACCAAGAAAAACATTGCAAGACACTGGATCTAAAATGCATATATTGTTTTTCCTTTCTTAAATTAAAAAACAAAATAAAATTGATTAAAAAAAAAAAAAGTAGATTAGTGCATTGGTCTTATTTTAGCAAATAGTTTCAGTGCATTCAATCATTTTGTTTCATGCAAAAAAAAAAATTTTTGCAAAAAAACCCCCCTGACTTTTCGCATACGTTCAGGTGCTCAAAAATGCGACGAAAGACCCCCCCCCCTCCCAAAATAAATAAATAAATAAATAAACAACACAAATACAACAGCACCTGGGGCCTAATTACACTGAAAGACATGGCCCTTACACTGAATGACATTTTCATACTTAAACATATTTTACAGGCACACAGTAAGCCACCTATATCAAATCATTACCTTGACTTTGTAAAGTTTATAATTATTTCCAAAATAACTTTTAGTTTTGCACTTTTTGGCATTTCACTTAATGACATGGATTTCTATTTCATGTTACTATGGCATGAAAACAAGACAATATCAAATATTTAGTTTTCATATTAAAATCATCAGGGAACTTTTGTCCCACATATTCAGTTCATTTAGAGGTCATTCAGTGTAATGAGATCAAGAAGCCATTTTGAAATTCTATCAAAAACTGATCATATGAAAATCTGTGACATCATCAAAAGGACCCCTCAGGTGATGACGCAAAGTGAGTTTATCTCTCTTAAATAATGCAGGGCTCTTGGAAACACAGGCTCCACTGTGCCTCTGTGCAGTCAAAGGTTCTTCATGGTTTATTTTCTGCTGCTACAGCTGCAACACTGTAATTATGGCCAAAGGTTTGGCTGGGAAACAAATTTTGTTTTCATAAGTTTTGCTCCTGAAGTGTTTTTAGATTCTTCTCCACAAAGAAAATGAAGAACACGGAAGGAAAATCAGATTTTTATAAACTTCAAAGACTTGTATAGGTAAATAAATCAAGTTAGGCAAATAAATCCAGTTTTGGCCTTGATTGCCGTTATGATTAATTTATAAATGAAGGTGGGTCTTGCAAACAAATGACCAGTTCCTGCGAAAACACTTACTTTAACCCAAATTCTGTCTCTGTAAATCTTAAATTCAGAAACTTTAAATTAAGTTTTAAGAAATGAAATAGCAGAAAAACGTAGCGGACTGAATTGCCACAATTGTAATATCTTTATTGTTGGTGCAAAAACACTTCAATGACACAAGCAATGCATGAAGTGTGGACATTAATGCAAAAATACAATCAAACAAGAGACAAAGAGAAAGAAAAGTGTCATGAAATCATCTGAACAATGTTTAAAGTTTTCCACATCAGTGCCAATCTTTGACAAACTGTTCTATTACATCACATTATTAGCCCTGATAGACAACATATATATGATAAATGCAATGGATGGAAAACAGCTGTTAGCTGAAATCTTGTTTTCATTCCGGCTTGTCATCGTTCAAAAAAAAATAAAAATAATAATAATAATAATCCAGACAAATGGCACCATTCAGATATACTGGGAAAAAAAATCTAAATCTTACTAAGTGTATTTTTCTCATTTCTAGTCCAAATATCTCATCGCACTTAAAATAAGACATAATCACCAAAAGAGCAACTTTTCAGTGAGATATAAGAACTTATTTTTAGACAATAGATCTGGAAAATCTGATATGAAGAAATCTTACCAAGATAATTTCCACCTGTTCCATTGGCAGATTTTTTTTGCTTGATTCAAGATTTTATTTTATTTTTTTGCTTAATTCAGATTCAGATTTTTTACAGTGTAGAGTGAATTTGATTGTGGTTGGATGAGAAATACAAAACATATACCATTCCGACACCCTGTTGGTTTGTATGCGATCCACTGCATCTGCACGACACAAATCATGTCAGACTCCAGCGAGGACGTAACAGACGTACGAAGCCTAGTATGAAGATGTCCATGGCAGAGATTCAAGAGAACTGGAGCCAAATGTCCCAGCCACTCTACTGTATATGAACAACCATACAAGGGTAACAGTTAAGCCTGCCCTGGGTACACCGATGTTCTTGTCCAGTTTTTACCCCCCGGCCAAAATGGCCAGAAGGGGTATTGTAATCATTTTGTTGTCTGTCCATCTGTCCATACCAAGGTTATAAGCGTTAACGAAAATGAATGAAATGATGAAAACTAAAGTAAAAAAAACATTTTTGTTAACTGAAATAAATACAAACTATAATTAAAAGAAAAAAAATGATAACTGAAACTGTATTGTGAGCTTACAAAACTAACTAAAACATATAAAAATTATGTATAAAATTCCCTTAGTTTTCATCTTTGTTAATGTCAGATTGATATCAAATTGGTTTATTTTGCTCCAGCAGTTTTAGCTGGTGTCACCATACAGCACTTCACAGTCCATCATGTCTGGTCACTTGTGGTTTCCAGTCGTCTTCTGGTCCCCACTCTACCTGGAACATGCAGACTAAAGCTGGGACAAAGCAGCACAATCCTGTATGAGATTATCTTAAGTGATGCGTGGGTCGGGTTTTTTTTTTTTTTTTCCTCACTGTCGTGTGTGTGAATGACAGAGACACAGCGAAGCTGAATGACAGCATCAGACAGGTGTAGAACTAAGCATCCAGGTAAAGACTAGAGAGTTTATCACCATGAAAAGGCCTTCCAAGCCCTAACTGCACAGTTCAGAAGCAGAGAAAAGACGAGGCAGAAAAGTAATCCAATTACAGAGGGATGTAACCTGTTATAATGTTAAAAAACATTTGATGTTACTAGCTACAGCTAGCTGAACTGAAATGAAGCAAAGTTGGCTAATAATGGAACTGTAGATGATTAAGATATGACACATCTGCTAAGGTGTGGTTTACTGCTGCTGAACTGGGTTATATATGTTTCTACATGGGATATATATGTTTATATATGGGTTATATATGTTTCAATCTGGTTTATATATGTTTCAATCTGGTTTACTGCTGGTTGGCTGGTTTATATGTTTCTAAATGGTCTATATATGTTTCTCTGCTGTTTACTACCGGTTGGCTGGTTACCTCCACCAAGGAGGTTATTTTTTTGCCAGTGTTGGTTTGTCTGTCTGTCCATGTGTAAGATAACTCAAAAAGTTATGGACGGATTTGGATGAAAATTTCAGGAAATGTTGATACTGGCACAAGGAACAAATGATTAAGTTTTGGTGGTGATCGGGGGGCACTGATCTGCCTTGGCGGAGGTCTGCGCTCTCCGAGTGCTTTTTTAGTTTATGTATGTTTCTATCTGGGTTACTGCTGGCTGCTTTGTGCATCTCTTCTCACGCTTCGCACATCTTCGCATTGTTTTCACGTAAGTGATGTCGTGTATGGATTGCACCCCCCCCCCCCAACCTGCTATAGGGAATCGATACATTGTACTGTAAATGTGTTTGTGTCTGCTCAGTCAATGAGCCACCCTAACTCGACCCCAAATAAAGTGTCCAAGGTAACCCACTGATCCGCACCTCACTAATTTCTTTGAATAGGATGGGATGGTGAGGGAGATAAAATATAGGAAATAACTAAAACTAATACTTGAACTAAACTAAAACTAAGCATTCAGAAAAAAACTATAACTAATAAAAACTAGAAAAGCACTTGGAGAGCGCAGGCAGATCAGTCCCCCCCCCCTTCCCCGATCATCACCAAAACTTAATCATTTGTTCCTTGCGCCAGTATCAAAATTTTCCTGAAATTTTCATCTAAATCCGTACATAACTTTGAGTTATCTTGCACACGGTCAGACAGACAAACAAACCAACGCCGGCAAAAAACTAACTTCCTTGGCGGAGGGAACTAGCAAACATGCTCTAAAAACTAATTAAAACTAACTGAATTAGAAAAAAAAGTCAAAACTAAATAAAACTAAACTATAATTAAAAATCCAAAACTATTATAACCTTGATCCATACAATGACGTAATCGCATTATCTGAAGAATGCATTGACATATCTGGCTCAAATTTATCCTGTGGATGCATCTTGTCATGGAGCAGAAGAAGAATATTGAAAACAGGTGACCATGACCTACTTTTTCCAGGTCCAATGGCCTTTGGCAGTTATAATATCTGAGTACTTTCAAATATAAATATGTATGGAATAAGTTATACACAAAGACAGTCCAATCTAAATTATAGGGCAGGAACTTTCAACAGAATCATATTTTATATTAGGAGATTAAAAGTGCTCAGCATGTTATGTTATCTTACATCCATTGCCCTCACAGATTCCTGCAGCTAAGCTACAGTTACATACATACATTTACATTCCAATAAAGGTTATTGATAACATGCCTCTGAAGTCAGACTTTTTGCACCATTACAATACTTATAGGCAACTAATCATCATATCTTCTGCTCCATGAAACCCACGTTAATGCTTAGTAGGACACATATGGTTCTTTGATACATTTGCATTAGACTAAAATGTGTTCTTTTTCAATGTTAATATATGCGGCTGAAACAGGTAGCCTAGTGCATTCCAAATGTTTAAACATTAACATTTTAATATAATATTACAGTCATTATGGCCTTTAGAAACATGTTGTTTGGGGAGGTGGGGTAGTGCACTATAGGCCCCTCCCCTGTGGCGCTGCCTAAGCTTTTGTCCTAATGGCATTTTTTCCCCTTACATCAGGGGTGTCAAACTCATTTTAATTCAGCCAAATATGAAATAAAGTGGGCCGGACCAGTAAAACAATGTAAATGATGGGATAAGAACTTAGAAATAACATCAACTCCAAAGTTTTCTCTATGTTGTTGAGGGAAAAAAGTAAAATTCCATAATTAAAATGTTTATGTCTTCGAACCCTACTTGAACGTAACATGAACAAATACGAACAACCTGAAAATTCTTAAGAAAAATGTGTAATTTTAACAATATTACACCTCAGTTTATCATTTATACATGTGCATCACAACTTCCAGATCACAGTGGATCTACAAATACACAAAACATTTAATAACAGGCAGAATACTGTTAAAATACTACATACTTCTCTTAAGACATTTCAGGTTGTTCATATTTTTTGTGAAAAACCAGTCTGTAAATGTAAACATTTTTGTGTAATTTTACTTTTTTGACACCAAAACAAAAAGAAAAAAATAGCTTTTTTTCATTATTTATAAGTTATTATGATAGTATTTTACTGGTCTGACCCACTTTAGATCGAACATCTTTGACTGATAATATCTTCAGTGTAATTTTTACATTTCATAAATTCATCCCAGGGGCCAGATTGGATCCTTTGGCGGGCCAGTTTTGGCCCCCGGGCCGCGTGTTTGACACCTGTGCCTTACATTTACTTTTATACTTTAAGCAGTTTTGAAACCAGTACTTTAACACTTTTACTGGAGTAAAAAGCTTGAGTTGCTAATTCAACTTCTACAGAAGACTTTTTAAACCCTAATATCTATACTTCTACTTGAGGAATGAATGGGAATACTTTGGACACCTCTGCTCACTGTCCTGTTCAAATAATTAAATCGAAATGAAATGTTTTGTTCTGTAACCAACATTGTTTATGTTTGGTCACTAACTTGTCTCAAAAATTCGCAGCTTTATGACAGGTTGGTAGGCGTCTGACATTGTAGCCATGATGGTAAAAGTACCACCTTTATAAATGAGACTTCCTGGCTCTCTTGCTTTCTTTCTGACAAATGATACACCTGATCCATCCATCATCTCATCATAAAGTGCCTTATTACACTCTCTGCTTTTGTCAAACATTCCCACTGCATACACATTGGAGTAAATAACAAAGTCATAAGGCACAGAGAACATAATGGCCATTTTCCTAGTGCTCAGCTGTGTTTGATTGTTCTGGAGATCATACGTGATGACGCCAACAGATCCACGTGCTGTGTGAGGGGTTTTGACAAACACAGCAACATCAGATGTTCCAGAGTCAATGAAGGGGGACTGAGGTATCACACACTGTCCGCTGTAAAGGTGCATCCTAGACATGAAAACAGCAAAATAACCAGAATGATTTCAACATAATAAAGCATGGTCCGACTGTTCATGAGTATTAATAATCAAAGGTACCTGGGATTACAGAGGCTGTACTTTTTACAGGCGTTAATGATCTGGACATTGCACTGGCGATGGGTAGGAGCAGCAGCAGCGATGGCTACACTGGCTGCAATGGCGGCTCCAAGACCTGAAGCTGCTGCTTCTGCTGCCTCTGCCATATTGGATCTGTTTAAAGACACACAGACAGTTCAGTACAAATTAATGTCAAACTGTTCTGAAAAAGAGGCTTCTGTATTTTTTGACATCTGCAGGCATTCCCCTGTTGATCATTTAAGGAGGCCTTGAGTTATTCAACCCTTTAACCCCTGAGCCCTGATTCCAGGTAAAGGTTCACATATTAACCCTTTAACCCCTGAGCCCTGATTCCAGGTAAAGGTTCACATATTAACCCTTTAACCCCTGAGCCCTGATTCCAGGTAAAGGTTCACATATTAACCCTTTAACCCCTGAGCCCTGATTCCAGGAGCTTTGCTGTTATTTTTCCATTTCCCTGATGAGTCACTCTTTCCATTGACCAACAGTAGGCGGTCATGGCTTACATCAGGACACAGTTGTCATCTTTTTTGCCTCCGATACAAGAATTTTGAATAAATACATTTTTTCTTTACACAGAAAGTCCCAAGGAAGCACTCCAAAATAAAGATCAGCAGATAAACCTAATGTTAATTTGTAAAATGTTAGAAAGTTCTACCCGGATCCCTTCCCAAAACACTCTCAATTTAGGACAATCCCAAAAGATGCATGTGTGTGTGGTCCTCAATTTGTCCACATTGTCTCCAGCAAAGATTTGTCTCAGTTTTGTCAAATTTAGAGATGAAAAATGGAGTTTTAAAAAATCAGAGGTTCCCTTTCCAAATAAATCCTTTCCATGTTGGGCTACTAGTCAATTTATGTCCATTCTCACACACCTGTTCCCAAATTTGGTCTTCAGTCACAACATTCATTTCCAATTCCCACTTCTCCTTTACTTCAAGAGTGCTCCCTGGTACAGTTGTCTGTAAACATGTGTATACATGTGATTAGAGCCCGACTGATTAATCGGCCGGCAGATTAATCAGCCCAATTATAGCTTATCACCGATTAATCAACATCAGCCAATATGTAGCTGATTTATTAACTTTTTTGCTGTGGATATTCTGTCGCTCGCTGGTCCTGTGCGTATGTGTGCGCTGCCTGGAGAGTTAGAGGAACAGTAAAGCCAGTCAGTTTCACTTTCACTTCTGCTCGGACAATCACGCTATCACCCCCTACACAAACGCACATACACAATCACGGAATCACCGGACCGCTACCACCACCACCACCACCACCACCCCGTTCCGACAAGGATGGACTGCTAATCCTACCCCCACTGGACCCTCCGCCCCCCCAGTTTTATGAACTATTCACCCCCCTCACACACCCATGTCCGTGCACTTCTGTCTACCTCACAGTTTCATTCTGCAGCCACGACTGGGTATTAATATTGTAGGGGAGACCGGGGACAGTTGTAACACGGGTCAGTTGTAACTCTTGCAGTTGCTCTAATCAGGAACAATTTAGGACTCACCTAATTCACTCTGCACATGCTCAGTTTAGTCCTTAGTCTACATGGGAAGTTGTGGTGCCGTGAGGGAGACAGATCAAAATTTGTGAGTGAACACATAATTTTGTGGAAATATTTTTTACTCTAATTATTTTTGTGATTGCATAGTTTGCTTTGTAGTTGGACTCATCAAAGGTAGGTGTCGCTTACATTTTAAAGAAGGATTTACCAAACAATTTTTATGTCACTACTTATAAAATATAGACTCACATCTTTTTCAAAAGTCTGCTCTCCCCAGCATAAAAACTACCACATCTACAACCTGTGGTTCCACTCAGGCCACAGACTAGTCTAATATAAGACTATTATACAGCGTTTGAAAGTTGGGTCAATTATATTTCTGAGATAAACAAAGATTTATACAATTGTTAATCCACCTGTCCACAATGATCTAATATAAGATTATTATATCCTGTATAGATCAGTGTTCTTATTTCATATATCGGTCAATATATCGGTTATCGGCCAATATCGGATATCGGCCAATACAATGGATATCAGCTTTTTTTTTAGCCCCCAATATCGGTATTGGCCCCGAAAATTCCATATCAGTCAGGCTCTAGATGTGATCCAGTTTTTTTTCCACAATTTTCTTTCTTTATGGTCTCATAAAGAAAAGTTCCAGGCCAGAAGGTCACATCATAAGAAAAGGCCATTCTTTATGGGACACCAGATAGCTTCTCAACTGTAAGAACCTGTAGAAATAATATCAAAATGAATGAAAAACAATAGGGCCTTGCTTCAAGGCAAGGCCTCTCACTGTGAGTGAGAGGGCCTTACCTTTCTGCTCAGTCCCTAATTAAACATTAGTCGCTTTTCCATTGGACATCTGTGCAAAACTTTACCCATATTTACTAAATGTCGAAAAAACAGAAGTGTGTAATGACGGTTTTTCCATTAAATCACAAATGCAATGATTTATTTATTATCGCGAGATGACATGAGAAGTCATTCCATAAACATGGTGACGAACGTAAATATGGTGTCCATTTACAGATATATTCATTATTATTATATATTACCCCTCTATCTCGTACTAAATTCTAAAATGATTGGATTTCCTGGTGTGTCCACACATACCCACCATGTTTCTTCTTCCTCTTCTCTTGTTGAAACGTCAGTCAACATCCGGTTTTTTAATTCACCTGAATCTAGTTACAAAAAAAGGTCTTTCCATTGCAGTTTTGCATGATATATCATTTGTGCTAGGCCTGAAAAACCACCTCTTGCCAGCAAAACAACTTTTAATCGAAAAGTGAGACTTGTGGCGAAACTGTCAATTTTCCAATAGGTAAATTTTTATGCGCAAGTTATATTTGCGCAATTTGAGGGTCAATGGAAAAGTGACTATTATCTAGTTGCGAATGCTCATGTGAAGGTTTTGGTCATGATCCTGATTAAATATTGAGCTGTTCAACACAAACCCATACTGCAGTTTATTATCTTATCTTAGAACTCATGTCCTGAAGTAAACATTTTGAATGAATAAACAAGAAAAACAATGTTAATCATCAAAATGCTGAATAGTACATATAATATTCAGCCAACCTTTAGTCCAGAGTGTCAAACTCAATTTAGTTAAGGGGCCACATACAGGGTGACCCAAAAAAAAGTATACACTCAGTTGACTGCTTGTTTAAAAGCCATTGAAGCATATCTACATAGGTTGTCATGCTTCAGTGATTCATTAAGGTCACTCAATGCAGCAGGTCATTTCTCTTCTCTCCAATTCATGTGCTTCTGTTGAAAATGAAGAAAACTTTAGCTGTACCTGAATTGCTGTGTGCCCGTCTGACACCTACTGAGATTGCAGCAAAGCTGGGAATATCCAGGTGTGCAGTCTACAAAATTAAAAAGAAGCTGAAAGATACTGGAACAGCCTCACGAAAACCTGGGTCTGGTCGTCCCTGATCTGTGTGGACCAAAAACTTGATTGACAAGGTCAAACGGCACATCAAGACAAATCCTGTGAGGTCCATGAGAAAGATGGCACGTGAGCTTGATGTGAGCCGCTCATCAATGCAACAGCTCATCAAGAATGATCTGAACATGAAGTCCAGGGCCAGAGTAAAGGTTCCACTGCTTACTGAGGCTCAACAAGAAAGTCGGGTCAGTCGGTCCAAGGTGTTGTTGAAAGATTTCAAGCATGCTGCAGCAGGTGGTGCGATCTTGTTCTCAGATGAAAAGATTTTTACTGTGGATGCAATCCTCAACCACAGAAATGACCGATGGATTGGAAGTGATCCTTCAGATGTCCCTGATAATGTAAAGTATGCCAACACTACAAAACACCCAGCTTCTGTCATGGTTTTTGGCCTCATCTCATCAGATGGAAAGAAGATGCCTCCAGTGTTCATTCCTTCAGGAGTGCGCATCAACACGGACAAATATCTGGATATTATGAATGATAAAGTCAAGCCATGGATCCTTGCCAACTACCCGGATGGGAATTATGTGTTCCAGCAGGACGGTGCACCAGCACACACCTCCAAAAGGACTCAGGCATTCTGGTCCAAGGATATGTGGCCACCCCAGAGTCCAGATCTCAATCCCCTGGATTATAGCATATGGGCAACTGTGGAGGACAGTGCCTATAAGAAGCCACACCCTTCTGTGGCAGCCTTGGAGAGGTCCATTGTTAGATCTTGGGAAAAGATGACAGCATCCTACATAAATAAGACCTGTCAAGCATTCCGCAGGCACCTGGAGGCTGTTGTGACACTTAAGGGAGGACACATTGAAAAGTAGAATCTACTGTACATGCTCTTTACAATAATGTATAATTTGTGATCAAATTCTAATTCTAAACTGAATAAACATGGCATTGAAGTTGTATTATGGCAGTGTAAACTTTTTTTTGGGTCACCCTGTACAGTCCAATATGACCTCAAGTGGGCCGAACCAGTTAAAACACAAGAAAAGTGGCCTATAGATATTGATAATTCCAATTTTTTTCTCTTTTATTTTAATGCAAAAAGGTTAAATTAAATTATGAAAATTTACATTTACAACACTCCTTTCGGAAAAAAAAACAAAACAAAAAAAACCCAGAACAACCTGAAATTTTTAAGAAAAATAAGTGCAATTTTAACAAAATTATGCCTCAACTTATCACTTATATATGTACATTACAGATGATAGTGGATCTACAAAGGTACAAAGCATTTAGAAACAGGCAGAATATTGTTAAAGTTTAGGTGTGGACTTTGGAATTGTCACTATTTCTAGGTTATTCTGCTATTATTTTACTGGTCTGATCCACTTGTGATCAAACTGGGCAAAATGATTTTGACACCATTGACTGTTAATGTTTTCAGTGTAAATTTTTGCACTTTGCAAATTCATCCCATTGGCCAGATTGGACCTTTTGGTTTGGACCTTTTGGGTTTTGGCCCCTGGGCCATCTGTTTGACACCTATGCCCTAGTCTGTAGATGTAAACAGGGCCAACAGGATCAATACTGAAACCGGACAAACCACATCTAGAGTCTAACCCTGCACCTCTGACTGTATGTTCGCTTTATGTACGTAAATAGGTTTGTTCCTTCATACTTCCATGCGTCCTGTACGTTGGAATGAGTGTTTCTCAGTCAATCCACCAGAGGGCGCTGCTCTTAATTAACATATTGGCTGAATACCATGAAGAAGAGTAAAGTTTTGTGAGAAGAAGAAAGTCAATACCGTATTTTTCCGACTATAAGCCGCTACTTTTTTCCTCACGCTTTGAACCCTGCGGCTTATACAATGATGTGGCTCAAGTATAGATTTTTACGGGCTAACGGCCTCCAGGGGGCACTCTAGCAGGAAGCACAAAAGCGAGACAGACAGGTGGAAGAGATGATGCGAGGAGGAGAAGTTTTAAGCTGAACTTTTAACAATCATTTTGCGTGTCATGCACAAACCCTCATCATGGAAAACACACGAAGAAATGTATATGATGCAGCTTTTAAGATAAAGCAATCAATGTGTCTGTAAAGAAGGAAATAGAGCTGCAGCACGGAAGAGACAATGAGAGAGACAACAGAACAAAGACTGAGAAGGTGTGTGATGGAGTCTTTCTGAGGCTTGTGATGACCCCTCCACACCACTAGGTGTGTGTTGGTCTTTTTGCTTCTTCCTTTACAAGATCTGACCAAGGCGAGGATATCCTGGTAATCATCAGATGCGCTGCACCTGGGCCCAGTGTCGTGCTCATCTTTATAAGTCCCTCCTTGTCAATCATTGCTCTCTCTCACTCACGTCAGATCTACGCCTGCACTCCGTCCAGGTGGCTGCTCCTGCTCCTCCACCATGGACCTCAATATGGACTCTTAGATTATCCTTATTCTCTAACCTGCACTTGTACATAAAAATGAGCGCTTTTAGCACTGACCCCACTCACTGCTTTCTTTGTGGTTGCGGTCTTCGAGCCGGACTGTAACAGGCTTTGCAACTCCGACACTGAAGAAGACGACTGCAGTGGTTTCAATGAGCAGAGGGAAGATGAAGAGAGAGATCAATGACTTTCTGGGTTCAGGGGTGGGGGGGTCCCATGGGGGGGCCCCACTGATCGGCCTTGGCGGAGGTCTGCACTGTCTTTTCTGGAAAAGCATTTGGAGAGCGCAGACCTCCGCCAAGGCCGATCAGTGGGGCCCCCCCGTGGGCCCCCCCACCCCTGATCACCACCAAAATTTAATCATTTCTTCCTTGTGCCAGTATCATTTCCTGAAAATTTCATGAAAATCCGTCCATAACTTTTTGAGTTATCTTGCTAACAAACAAACATGCACGCACACAAAGCAAAGCGATCACAATACCTCCTGGCGGAGGTAATAATCAACAGATATTTATCCCATAATATAAAACTATATTCTGACATTAGTCATTCTTATTTTGTATCCCAGACCCCTGTTAGAAAAGAAACTCCTGGATTCAATGTGTCCACATACTTTTGTCCATTTGTGGATGAGTTTGGTCATTATGATGTGAGGATAACGATATGCAGATGATCAATCCCTCTCCCATTCACACCTGTGGGTAACGGAGTTACAGATTAACCTGTTACAGCATCTATGGACGGTGGAAGGAAACAAAGAACAGAGGCCTTTGCTGCCCGTTTGCAGTCGAAAACACTGAAAAGATTCAGAGTCTCTATGTGTAAAGGCCAAAGGCAGAACCCACTGCTGAATGTGCGTGACCTTTGACCTTTGTCATGCTACCAGGCAGTGGCGTGCACAGACATTTAGAGGGGCAGGTCCTCAGCCAACGAAAAAGGGCACCCCTCTCCTGAGTCTGACAATCCTGATCTGCAGCGTTTTCATAAATATTGGTCCGCAATAACTTGCCATCACTGTTTATTCAGTATTACACATATGTTAGCATTCTACAAAACAATGTACTGCTACTGCAATGGCCTTACACTGTTCACACCAAATAACTAAAAAAAAACAAACAACAAACATTCTACTTGTAAAGGACAATGAGCATAGGCCTTAAGAGTCCAGGAGCAAAAAAATGACTAGAGGAGGATTATGAACCATCCAACCATGTAAAAATCTACAAAGCCGAAACTGAGTCACATAACCATGACAGTCACTACTTTACTGAACAACCTCTATCAACCTGAACAAACCATTATCATAGAACCAATCTAGGACTGCACACTGACACAACTGTGCAGAAGGACTGACATTTGGTTTGATCCAGGACAGAACAGAGCTGGTACTCTGGGCTGCCTGCTGTAAGTCTCTTTCCCTCTGTTTCTTTACTCTTTCCTTTCTTGGCATTTTGCTGCAATTGATGAATAAGAAACATCAAATTACACACTACAATGAACAGTGTAGACCAGGGGTGTCAAACTCATTTTAGTTCAGGGGCCACATACGCTTAATATGATCTAAAGTGGGCCGGACCAGTAAAATAATATAAATAATAGGATAAGAACTTTTGAGTGAAAAAAGTAAATTCTGTAATGAAAATGTTTACATCTACGAATTGTTCTTGAACATGACGACCAGGTACTATAAAGTCAGTAGTATCCTGTAATGGAAACGGTCTCCAGGAATACCAAGTCGAGCCCAGCTGATCCGAGCTGGTTCCACATAGTGGAAATGTGGCAATATAGGCTCATCTTCCAGCCCTTCATTAACTCAGAACTAGGGATGTAACGATTACCGGTATAACGACAAACCGACAAATTGCAGACAGTTAGTATTACCGTTTAAATTCTAATTATCATGATAACCATGTTTGATTACTGCACTTTTCCAGAGAAACGCCTATGTAAAAATCTGCTTTAATGTCAAGTATTTGAGTATAGTTTAAATTTATTACAATTTTAATTTTATATACCTAATATTTGGAACCAATATTCACTCTTAAAGTCTTTGAAAAGGTTCGTTAAGCATCTGTGTGTTATTTATGCAATAAATTATATACATTTTTCAAATTGGATTTTATATTTTTTTTGTGTGTTTTCTGTCCTTTTATGTTTTTATAGTAGGTTAAAGTGGAAAAAATAATAGGAAGTTGATATAAATGAAATTATGCTGAAAAAAAGATCCCAAACATGGGTATAGTAAACATTTGTTTATATTGTATATAAAGTATATTAGTTATATACTATACTATATATTATTATTATATATATAGTAGTATTATATTGTATATAAATCAAAAGGACTGAAAAACAGACAAAATAGACTCAGACCACTCAGGGTTAATATTTGAACGTTTCTGCCAAGAGGAAGTACACTGTGCCTATTATTTTACTTAATTATTTATTTATTTATTTATTTATTTATTTATTTTTTTTTTTTCAAAATACATCTTGGTTAAATTATTTCAGTGTGTGTATCAGTACTTTTTGAACATTTTGAGCACAATTTCAACAATACCTCGATAATAATGATAACTGTGATAATTTTGGTCACAATAACCATGATATGAAATTTTCATATTGTTACATCCCTACTCAGAACCAGAGTCTATATGAGGAGGAAATCTTTTCAAGTCTCTTAATGAAAGCTCCTCTGTATTGGACACACACACACACACACACACACACTTCTTATGAATGGTTACTTGGATGACACACACACATACAAACACACACACTGACACACAACACACATACATTTTCCTTGTGTCTTATTGGGTGATGCCCCCTCTCTCTGCTCGGGCTTGTGCCTCCACCTCCTCCATTGAACCCCACCCGAACCCGCACGAGAGCCAAACACACCTCAACAGACTAAACGGAAAAGACACACAAAAAAAAAACCACCTCTGGATCTGCCTCTGACCACAACACCGACACATAAACCACATTCAACTGTTGGCACATTTACCGTCAAACTACTCCGCTCCTCCGTGGTGCGTTCACGGACTGACATAACCACATCACTTTGCTTGAATATGTTTGCTGTCTCTCACCTTGACTCCAACTTAACAACAGACTGGAGCTGCGTCCTCCAGAGCTCAGAAAATGCGTAGTAATGGACACATGATACCGAGGCTTCGGAGCTTGTGTCCCTCTTCCTGAAGCGGAGTGATTCGAAACACTGTGTCGGAGCTTATATCAAAACACCAGTGGCACGTGACTGTGCTTTTAGGTGTGCGGTATTTTCCTCTGACACACACAGCAGCTAACATTGCAGATGACATTGCAAATTTGATGGACTGAGTGGGGAATCACTGAAAAGGTCTGTGGGATGGTTACAGATGGGGCTCACAATATTGTTGCAAGTATGACTCAGTAAAACATCAGATACGTTTATTGCTTTGCCCACATGCTTAAAGCTCTACCTACCGATGTGGCATTTCTCACAGCACTTAGTAAAAGTTTGAACATGAACAACCCGCCTCCCTCCAAAGCCCCGCCCCCTTCCCTCTGCCTGAGCTCTGAGGCTCCTCCTCCTCTCTCCTCTCATCTGATGCGCGATGGAAACGGAGGAGGAAGCAGAGGCGGAGGTCCGGTCCGTTTTGGCGTGTCCGCGGACCCCTCCCTCGGTAATGAGATGCATCATCCACCTGCCGCAGCTCCTGTTCCATCAGTAGACCTGGTCTGTGCAGTACTGGGTCAGTGTCTTCACTGCAGTGCCCAGGGGATGGGCACGCGCACTGTGAACGCGCGGCCTCCACGAATTTTCCGTGGACATTTGAAGTTTCATAGTCCATACAGTTATCATCCTACCTCATCTTACATGTGTGACACCATGTACATGTACCTGTATGAGTCCCACCGTCAGAAAAGCTGAGCTTTATGCAGACCTGTTCAGTCCAGTACAGCTGACTTCTGGACTTTATCTCCATCCTTCATTCATCAGACTCCTGTTTGTGCCCCCTCAGTTGTTGTTTCTGTTGATAAATCCGTTTTTTTTCCCTTTCCACATGTGCATGTCAGTCTATCCAAACACATCCTAGACAGTAGACTGTGGTCAGTGACAGGAGAAGCAGCGTGAGTGAAGTGTCAGATTCAGTGGTACACATATCAGATGTGAGGACAGCAATAATGGATCGGATGCTGGACGGCCGTAATGGATGATTGACAGGGAGTTCAGTCAGGTTCGGCCAATTATTTATTCGGACCGACTAAAATGATTGGTCAGACTTTTATCAGAAATATATGAGAATTAAACATTTTTGAGTTTCAATACCTGGTGGATTTCTTTTACATTTTAGTTTGACACACACTTATTAGGAGCATTTTCAGATGACAAAAGAAAAGTGTAAAAATGCCACATCATACGGTAGAGCTTTAATCTCATTATTAAAAAATAGGACCAATGGCCCTGTATCTTACCGGCCAAATTAAAAGGTTTGGGAGATGCCTCCAGATGCCATTTATTATCACCCAGTTCTGTGTATTATTCTATTACAGAAATAGCCCATGTTTTGGTCATATTCCGATCAGATCTGTAAAAAATTCAAATTCCAACTTGATTTCATTGATACTGATTTATTGCATCAATCCACTTCCTATCTGTTATAATGGAAAATTTTCAAAGTGGCCACCAAATCCAGAATCAGATCCGGATTGAAATAATTTCAATACCTTGTGTTGACATTATCATACAGAAGCTGTATACCAAGTTTGAAGTCAATCAGAACTGGAGTTTCAGAGAAAAAGACGATTGAAATTTGTTAGATTCTGACGCACTTTTATTTTTCCCCCTTTGTCTTTTGTGGGTTTTTTTGTTATAATTCTTACTTGACACTTTTGGGTAAATATTGCTTTCTGTTATTTTTTTTTGCCTTGATAACATTTTTGAAAATATTATGTATTTAGTAAGTTTCTTTAATAGATGGCCAATTGGTTTTCCCGCCGGCTGAGATTATAAATTGGACCATCGCTGGGCTCTCGTTCTCTCTCGCCTCCTGCTCTCTCCACCTCCTCCAGCGATGCCGGCGTCCGGAGCACGCACGTTGAGGCACGCATCCGCTCCACTCCTCCACACAGGTTGCTCCACGCAGGTTGCTCCATGCCAGCGGGGTTTTTGTTAGCTTTTTGTTAGCTTATCCTTTGTTTGACCAGGTGGATCCGGACGTCCTGTTTTCGCTTTTCCTTTCATTAGGGCTTATTTTGAAGTTTGCTTTATTTGATAGGGCAGCGGTGTGCTGGCAGCTTCTACGGCCCCTGTATAGGGTTGGCCTGTCCAGCGCACCGTCCTTATGTTTAGTTTGCCGGTCCACTCTGGTCTTTTCTTTGTTACTTTGGGAAGGGGGGTTTAAAAAAGGGGTTTTTGGATTCTGCTTAACTAAAACCATGTTGGTTTCAACCAAAGAGAATAGCAGAAGAACAAACAACCTAAATGCAAATAAATAAAGTTTTTTTCTAATTATACTCCTTGACTCCCGGTGTCCTTAATATGTTTCACCCTTTGGGTTGTAATAAAATTTTTTCCCCATAAGAGCCCATGTTAAATTTTCCGTAAGTTCCCAGATCCAGAAGAAGATCCTGATCAGCATGTGGACTTTATGTTTTGGTCATCTCCCCATCAGGGCTGGACTGGAGAAATTTACACTGGATATCATTTATATTTACTGAGTTATTGCATCCATCCACTTCCTATTTCTTATAATGGGGAAATTTTTCAAAGTCGCACCAAATCCAGAATCAGATCCGGATCCAAATAATTTCACTAACTTTTGTTGACATATTATAAAGAAGCTGTATACCAAGTTTGAAGTCAATCGGAATTGTAGTTTCGGAGAAGAAGACGATTGAAATTTTTGTAACGGACGACAGACGACGACAACAACGACAATAGCTTACTGGTAAGCTATTGGCTGGTAAGCTAAAATCACTATGTCAGACCTCTGAGCTGGAAAACATACGCAGTAGGGCCCGCAAAATAGTGGAAGAATTCAAGTCCCATTCAAAAGCAAAAGAAAAAGTTGCGTTCTATTCAAGTTAATATGGGCATGCCCAAAAAAAGCTTGTTCAGGGAGGAGGAAACGAGATGGAACAGCACTTATGCCATGTTTGATAGACTTTATGAGCAGAGAGAACCATTAGGGGCAGCCCTGGCATCACTTAACACTGGCATAGTGCCTTTCACTGCTGATGACTATGCAGCAATCAACCAGTGCTTGACAGTTTGAAGGCCATTCTATCAGGAAACTATTGAGCTCTCTGAGAAAAGGAGAGTGTCAGGGTCAAAGGCCATTCCGATTGCCAAAATGCTGAGACAAGTAATCGTCTGTCCGCTTCGTAAAGGACACGACACTGATAACGTAGAGTGGTGTCCGGAGGCAAACAACAGCGTAAATACTTGCTCGCGTACTCCCGCTCTCTCTCTCCTCTTTCCTCTCTCTCTCGTTCTCCTATAGAGGGTATGCACGTGATGTCACCGCTAGCAGAAGTCACCGCGGTTCCACCCACTGAGTGGCAGAAACAGGGAGATGAGTGGCAGAGTTGACTTCAATACTGTCTAAACTGAAGACCAAGATTTAATTAAAAAAAAAAAAAAAAAATGAGGAAGAGCTGTTGTGCGATTGATTGTATGAACAGGTTTGAAAAGCAGGTCGGAGCTATCGTTTCACAGACACCGAAAGACACAGAAAACAGACTTAGATGTGGATCCCGTTTGGTGTCAGGTAATAATAAAACTGGTCAAAAACTAATTTATTGTTTAAGTTTTTTGAGCTGATTTAGGATAATTTTGGTGTGCTGAATCCAAAAATCACATTAATTTTGCTCAATCGGGTCAACTTTCTGAACTAGCTACATATTGGCTTTTGAACATTTTTGCTTACATTTATGGGCATTTTCACATCGTATGATACAAAATTCTTTCATATTTCTTGCAATAAACAAGTTCTGAAGATTTTACTTTTGCCAATTTATGATTAATGTTTTTTTTTAATATTACAGGTGAATGAAATGGCTTCGACTAGAAGATCTTGCAAAAATAAGCCTGACGTATTCTGCTCCATCTGCGGTGAATACACCACTGTACCTAACAGGAATCAAGTCACAAGTTTCATAAAGTGTGCTTACCAATCTTATTTTGGTATTAATTATTATATTTTGTGAGAAGATCAAATTTTCAAAATCAAATTAGCAAAAAAACCTGACCTGATTGAGAAAAACAGATGTCATTTTGGATTTAGCGGCTCAAAATGGTCCTAATTCAGTTGAAAAAACCTAGACAACTTGCAAAAAAACATTCTTTTGTAACCCAGTGTAATTTATGCTGTGTTTTTGGGTCCAATCAGACCTTAAATGACGTATTGTTTTGGCTAATGTTACTTCTTAGTGCAGCTCTTGGTTTCATGATCAGATCTTTCATGGTTTTTGTCTTTATTACCTCCGCCAAGGAGGTTATGTTTTTGCCAGGGTTTGTTTGTTTGTCTGTCTGTCTGTTTGTTTGTTTGTCTGTCCGTTAGTGTGCAACATAACTCAAAAAGTTATGGACAGATTTGGATGAAATTTTCAGGGTTTGTTGGAAATGGGATAAGGAAGAAATGATGAAATTTTGGTGGTGATCGGGGGTGGGGGGGCCCACGGGGGGGGGCCACTGATCAGCCTTGGCGGAGGTCTACGCTCTCCGAGTGCTTCTAGTTTTGTGATTGTGAACCTTGTGCTCCTACATGATTAGTAAACTAACTGAAACTGAGGCTAACCTAGTTTTACAAATACAGGGGAACTGGAGCATAAAGCTACGACAGAGTATTAGAGCCACATAAGAAAATAAAAACGCTTGTCACTACGAGAATAAAGTCATAGAATATCGATATAAAACCCGTAATTTTATGAGAATAAAGTCGAATACAAAAAGAATCACAATGTTATGAGAATAAAGTTGTAGTTATAAAACAAAACCTCATAATTTAATAAAAATGTCATTCGTTTATGAAATTAAAGTCATCATATTCTGACAATAAAGCCATAATATTACAAGAATAATGTCGTAATTAAAAACGGTGGGAAAATATCATCATTTCCCAGAATGCAGTGGTGCCCTGCTGGTCCACAGCAGTAGTATCTGTGTTGGATAAAGGACTGGATCTGAACTAGACTCAGTAAATCTGCTCAGTCCCAGTAGATCATGCATATATTCACTGGGGTCAGTCCACGGTCTACTGGAAATGACCTTTGGATCAGCTGGTTCTGGGCCCTAGTTTTAGAGCCTTTGGATCAGCTGGTTCTGGGCCCTAGTTTTGGACCCTTTGGATCAGCTGGTTCTGGGCCCTAGTTTTAGAGCCTTTGGATCAGCTGGTTCTGGGCCCTAGTTTTGGACCCTTTGGATCAGCTGGTTCTGGGCCCTAGTTTTGGACCCTTTGGATCAGCTGGTTCTGGGCCCTAGTTTTGGACCCTTTGGATCAGCTGGTTCTGGGCCCTAGTTTTAGAGCCTTTGGATCAGCTGGTTCTGGGCCCTAGTTTTAGAGCCTTTGGAACAGCTGGTTCTGGGCCTAGTTTTTGGAGCCTTTGGATCAGCTGGTTCTGGGCCCTAGTTTTGGACCCTGTGGATCAGCTGGTTCTGGGCCCTAGTTTTAGAGCCTTTGGATCAGCTGGTTCTGGGCCCTAGTTTTGGACCCTTTGGATCAGCTGGTTCTGGGCCCTAGTTTTGGAGCCTTTGGATCAGCTGGTTCTGGTCCTAGTTTTGGACCCTGGTTGTCAGTCCTGATGAAACCATGTATATTAGTTTCAGGTCCAAATAGCGCTGACCCCCTCCCCCCTGGATCAGGTCTGGGTCCTCCATTTGTGTCCACATGTCAGTGTTCATGGACCACTTGTTCTTTGGTAGCTCGTACAGATCCATGTCCAGTCCAACTGTCCTTCATTTAATTTCATATTTCACATTTTCCCTTTTCTCTGGCTGTGTTTACTGCCATACTCCATCATGTTCAGCAGGTTGGTTTTTGACACTCAGTCTGACTTAGAGGGGCGTGGCCTGGGGGGTGGAATGATATATGTGCATCCCTTCTGTATGTGAATGGACTGTGACATCACAAGCCACCTCTTTTACCGCAAAGCATACGGCAGTGCTACCGCAAAACACAACATACCGTAATGAAAACCACAGATCTGGATACTGAGCCAAAGGAGACAGTAAAAAAAAACATACAAATACAACCTTAAATCAGAAAAATATGGAACATTATGGAAAAAATACAAACAAAAGCAGTGACAATAACAGTTTCTTTGACTTCTGACTCATTCTAAATAGCATAAACATACTATATTTAATGTTTTTTGTGTGCAACTTTATTCATTTTTTTAACCCATAAAGACCCAAACAGCTACTGGCATCTAAAAGCATCTACTGATCTAAACTGTTTAATACCTGTTGATCCACTAATCCTATCAATATATTTACATAATTGTTGTAAAATACAGTTCTTCATCTTTTCATGGTCATCAGATATGACCCATTTGGACATTCAGAGGCTCCGTAGTTACCGTGGAAACACTGTCATCTTCTACAACATTGATTCAAACAAACAAAAATGAAAAAAAAAAAAAATACAAAATAATACTGTGAAAAAATAAGCAAAAACATTGACAAAAATTTAAAAAGAATAAAATAAGAAACGAAATGAACAAAATTGAAGGAAAAAAAACATGTAAAATGGGCAAGAAAATGAACAAAGATAAATTATATCAACAAAGGCAGTAAGAAAATGTATAAAATAATAAATAAAATGGAAAAAAATATCAAATGAAAAAAAAAAAAAAAATTAAAAAAAAAAAAAAATTTAAAGACTGATTCACCAGTAAACCCATGGAGTTGGATTAATGACAGTGGATAAAATGAACAAAAATGAATATGTAAAAAAAAAAAAAAAAAAAAAAAAAAAAAAAAAAACTACAAAATAATACTGCGAAAAAATAAGCAAAAAACTGACAAAAATTTAAAAAGAATAAAATAAGCAACAAAATGAACAAAAACAGCCAAAGTAATGAATAACATGAAGAAAAATTAATAATAAATCAACCAAATATTAAATAATATTAACAAAAAAAGCCGCAAACTGAACAAAATTGAAGAAAAAAAGAATGTAAAAATGGGCAAGAAAATGAAAAAAAATCAATTATTTCAACAAAAAGAAGTAAGAAAATGTATAAAATAATAAATAAAATGAACAAAAATATGAAATAACGCAAACAAAATTAATTTTAAAAAAAAATTTAAAGATTTATTCCCTAGTAAAAACCCATGGAGTTGGATCAATGACAGTGGATAAAATGAACAAAAATTCATAATAATCAACCAAATATTAAATAATATTAGCAAAATAAGCTGCAAACTGAACAAAATTGAAGAAAAAAAATGTAAAAACGGGCAAGAAAATGAACAAAAATAAATTATATCACAAAAGCAAGCAAGAAATGTATAAAATAATAAATAAAATGAAAAAATATGCAATAAAACAAACAAATTAATAAAAAAAAAAATTAAAGATGAATTCCCCAGTAAAACCCATGGAGTTGGATCAATGACAGTGGATGGACATACTGGGTTTATGTTCAGTTAATGAGAGATTTTTTCTTAAAAAAAAAAATAAAAAAATCACTTTTTCTTAATTTTCTGTTTTGATATAATTACCTTTAGACATCCTCTGAGCTTTTATGAACATTTATGTGTTCAGTAAATTAAATTCAAAAAAATACCAGTTTTTCACAGTAAAACACAAAATGCAGATGATGATATTACAGTACCTGTAGACTGATAGATCATTGGAGAGGTTAAATGATGAGAAAAATGTTGAAGGTGCCACTAAAATAATTATTTTGTATCATACATAAAAATGAAGCAAGATAAAAGTGATGGAAAAGCTGTAAAAAGACAAAAACACACTTGTAGTCTCTGATTCTGTGAGTTAAAGCAACAAGTGTAATCTGAAAAAAAAAAAAAAAATCATTATCCTCAGATCATAACTGTCTAACTCAAACACAAATGGACAAAAGTATGTGGACACATTGAATTCAGGTGTTTCTTTTCTAACAGGGGTCTGGGATACAAAACAATAATGACTAACATCAGAATATAGTTTTATATTATGGGATAAATATCAGTGCATTGGTTAGTTTGGTTTAAATTGTTATCTTTGTTTCCAAAATGACTCAGAGATGGTTTGGACTTCATTTCTTTCAACACTGATTTTTTTTTTTTTTTTTTTTTTTTTATCCATGACTCTGATTTTAAATGTTCTTCCTCTAAATGTATCTAATATTTTTTCTGCTCTGACTTTAAATAATAATTTTCTTTCTCATCTACCCATTGACTTTGATCACATCTGACTGAGGAAGAAAAATCTACCATTTAAACTAGAGTGAAATATATATATTTTTTCAACTTTATTGGCATTATCAGCAAAAGCTTCTGACTTGTCCTTTGAAGAGAGCAGACATGTTTTTCTGAGCTCTGCTATCTGCTGCTTTTTTCCTCCCTCCCCCACTCTGCTTCGCCTTACAGTGTCTCGTCTGACTTACTTTACTGTTGAATCCCTGCTTGTTGAGCTCTCGAACAGCAAATATGGAACTGATCAACTGTTCACTCAGCGCAATTGACACAATTTTTTCATCCAGGAAGAATGGTCCTGGGGAGCCCGCCTGCCCTGATGGGACAGCTGCAGCCGGTTACACCCAGGACGCTTGAGACAAGTGGAGGGTGGTCTGTCTGTCTGGCTTGTCGGTGGAGGATGTAGAGGACATCTACTTACTTAAAATTATGATGGTGGGAACCTTCTGATTGGCTTGGGAGTGGTCCTGATCTATCGCAAAATCGCAAGACAGCAGCATGCAAAGAGACCCCGCTGCTGTCGGTGGAAATTGGGAAGCACTTCGGGGCGGTGAGTGATAATGTGAAGGAATTACAACTGGCAGTGAAGCAGACGGAGGAGAGTGTGCGAGAACCTGGACGGAATTGTGTAGAGACTTAACCGGTCGAAGATGCTAAGGAATGCTGAGGCCAGTATAACAAAATGAAGTTATACTAATTTATGCAGTAATCAAGCTTCCCCCACGGTCTAAATTATCTCCCCTAAGAACTGAGGAGCAGCAGATTCTTCTCAAATCTACTCCCCCTGCAGTCAAAACATCTTCCATGGTCAGGACAACAGTGGACTGAACTGATAAAAACTGATAAAGGACTGAAGGAACTGAACTGTATGGACAGAGTGAACCCACTGGAGTCTCTTATCTTCGCACACACATTCCACAATTATTTCATAGTTCAAGCATCTCGCCCTTCCCCCATTCCCCTTTCACGTCTGCTGTCTGCCTAATGTTCACCAGCTGTCCCCAATTCCCTTCAATCCATGAAAAAATTCCAGCATGTGTCCACGTGTACTGTGTGAAAACTGTATGATGTCTTATATTTGTGCTTTGCATTATCTTCTGTTCTTCACTGCAATTTTTTCGAAGAAAAGGGTTTTTGTGGATGCGCTCTAGTTGTACTCTGTACTAGGAGCAGCGGCCTGATGTCCCTAATCATCAAACTTAATTTTGTTTGATGTACTCCGTACTGTCAAATGACAATAAAGGCAGTTCAGTATCAATAAAAGACAGATAATGAACAGTACACAACAAGATTGCTTAGAGAGTAGCTTTCACTTTACATCATACCATGAGAAAAAAAAGGAAAAACAGCCTGCACTGTAAAAAAAAATCTTTAATGTAACAGAATTTTCACTGTTACTTTACAGATTTTTCCTGTGTTTTAAGATGCAGGAAAAATATCAATGAAATGACAAAAATAGACTGTGATTTTACATGTCAATGTAAAATACACGAAAAAACTGTAACTGTGAATAACCATAAAATTTCCATTTTTTAAAAGAAATATTTTTCTTTTTTCAAAGAAAAATACAGTTAAAATACATTTGCAAATGTATCATAATTTAACAAATACTTCTTTTCTATTTATGAGATTAAACTGGTTAATTTAAAGTTTAATACTGTTAAAAAAATTATACATATATATATATATATATATATATATATATATTTTTTTTTTTTTTTTTTTTTTTATTGGTAACCAGATAAAAATTACTGACAATTAACCGTAAAAGAAGTATTTGTTCTGCAAGTTTAACTAGTTTTTAACCAGTTTTTATCAGTGACCTTCTAACAACAGAGCATGAGTGCGATGAGTGTGGTGCTTCTGGGGGCGGGGGTCCCTGGGGGGCCGTGGGCGGGGCTGAGCGGCAGGGTTTCCATCTGCAGGCCCATTACGCCTCGTCTCCATTCCCGTCTCTGGGTGGACCTTAAATGGACACATTAGCGTCTGGGTGCAGGTCGGAGGCCTGTAATGGCGCCTTCAGTGCTGACTAAGGCTGAAAGTGGGCGTGGACCATTAGACGGCATCTGCGTTGGATGATGTGGCGAATAAACCAGAGGACGGATCCATCTGTGAACGTTCCACGGACGACAAGAACATTCACTTCAAATCAGACATGACATTAATTCCAATAATAGACAATAAACCTGGGACAGACAGACAGTAATAATATGGAATAATTTAGCTTTTAATACTTATTCATATAAACATTTAAATAATTACCAAATTTCTTACTTTTCTCTTTACATTCATTTTTCACTTGTTTGTGGTTTTTCTACCCTCTGTCTTTTTCTCTGCATTTGTTTGTTGCTGCTGTGAAATAAATAGTAAAGTAAGTAAGTAAAGTCAATTTTATTTATAGAGCACGTTTCACAGACAGTCACAAATAAAAAATAAATAAATAAAGTCTTATAAGTTGTGCAGTAATCCTCTGTTCTTACATAAACCATGTAATATTTATTCAAATACAAATGGACTATTATTTATAGACTTTTATAGATAAACGCACTATTATGTCAGTTCATATTTTATGTATATATGTATCTGTTATGTGTGTATTTTATGTATATATTTTTATTTCACTCTTTTAATTCTATTCTTATTTTACTTTTGTTAGATTTTATATTTTATTTTCTTATTTTACTTTTAGTTTTTTGTAATTTTATATTCACTCTATTCTTATTTTTTAATGTATTGGTTTTATATTCATATTGTTGCACTGACTGGAGAAGTTAATCTATTCTATTCTATTCTATTCTATTCTATTCTATTCTATTCTATTCTATTCTATTCCATAATAGTAGGTACATAGATAAAGTTATTTTCATACCAGGACACATTTTGTCTCTAGGACACAACATAAAATAATAAGTTAAGGTTCATCTGTTCATTTATTCTGTTCATGGCCAAGCTGTTAGGTGTATTTCTATTTATTTTCCAATTTTTTTCCTTAAATCCTTCATTTTAACATAAATACACTTATTTCTACTCCTTAAACACACACACACACATATATATAAATATATAAATATATATATATATATATATATATATATATAATTTATTTTTATCTGTTAAAGTATTTAATGAAAGTATATTATGTTACAAAAAAAAAAGAAAAAGAAACAAAGAAATAAGCAAATGTATACAGAAAAAAAAACCCTTTAAAATGAAATATCTTCATTTTATCTTCTGGATCACGTGCATAAAACATATTTAATATGCACATGATTACTGATTTAAAATATTATAATTTACTTAGAGATATTTCATTGAATTATTCTTTCTGCATATGTTTATTAATTTCTCAGTTAAATATTGAATTAATTTCTAAAGTGCAAAAGATGAAAATGTCATAAAAACATGAAAACGAGAAAAAAAAAAAACACAATACAAAAGATAAAAAAACGTCAGAAAGATACAAGATGAAGAAAACCACTTAAAAATCATAAAAGTTGAAAATGACACAAGAGAAAACGAAAAAGTCACAAAATAAATAAGATTTAAAAAGCTGCAAACGATGAAAATGACAAATATCACAAAGATGAACAAGATGTAATTAAATAAGACAATATAAGCGATAAAAGATATAAAAACTGATATAAACTTTCAGATACAAAGGATGAAAATAAAGAAAATAAAGTAAATGATGACAAAAACAGAAAAATACATGATGTAACTGTGACGGAGCAACCTCTTTGCTGAGTGCAGACAGTGCGCACTCACACTTTGCACACGCACACACACACACACACAATACATGCCACACAAGTACACACCACATACACGTTGCGCGCACACACACACACACACACACACACACACACACACACAGTTTCCTGTAGTTCGTACAGGGTGCACACTTGTCTGTTCTACACACCGACATACGCACACATTCAACACATTCATGCTTGACACTCACCACAGCGCTCTGCTTCCTGCAGACTGAAGCTGAGTCGGCCAAACAGGGTGTAGCCAGCGCCGCCGCCGTCTAATAAAGGGGGCGCTGGGTGGGAAAATGGTCACCTGACCAGTTAATTGATGGTTTCACTTCTTAGGGTTTTTTCTGTCAGGTAGAGTGGTTTGTGATAATATAGAGTGGAAATGCTAAAGAGGGTATTCTTCTTTATTTCCTTTGTGTTCTGATGTGTCTTTTTCTTGTGATTTTCTGAGGAAAAATCATGTTTGAGTAATTGATTACTGTGGGTCATGCCCAGTGGGAGGGGCTTTTCCCTATAAATTGTCGGCCATTTTGGCTTTGTTGAGTGAGTGTGATAGAGCTGACAGCATGTTGTGGGTTGTTTGTCAGTCTACAAAGAGGTTCTGACTTTTCTTTTCCTTTTTCTGTTAACTCATGTAAATAGCTGTCACTGTTTGAGAGAACTGGAATAAAAAAGCCTATAAAGGAAGACCTTTATTTTAGTTTTATTTTTCAACAAGCCATTTTACAGTGTTTAAAAGTAGAGCCCCGCTACAGTAACGACAATAAAGAAACAAAAACCAGAAACAAACTGGAACATGTGAGTTTGAATCAGATCAAACAGACTTAAATACTCCTTTTTCCTCATGTATCTGTTCTCTGTCGACTCTAGAAAGAATGTGTCAACATTCACCTGTATCTGAAGGGGGCAGAGCTTACACAAACACCCTCCAGGTAAAAGCCGCCACACCTGTAGGACACCTGCGTGAAGTTGGCCCCCCACCCAATGAAAATCTCTGGATAAATAGTCTCAGTCTCCGTTTGTGCTTCGTTAGTGCTGGTTTGTGCAATTAAAATTTCGTTTGTGCTATTATGGTTTTATAGAAATTACAACATTTATTTTAGCTAAATGATGTCACGCACCCCCCCACTTCCTCTAAATCGAGCAGAAATAGTGGCGTTTGTTTGTGCTTCGTTAGTGTTGGTTAGTGCCGTTAAAATTTTCATTTGTGCTATTATAGTTTTTGAGTTACTAACAATTCTTTGAAAGGTCATTCTGAGGTCAGTCAGCCTCCACTTACTCCAAATTTAACCGAAATGGTGGCGTTTGTTTGTGCTTCGTTAGTGCTGGTTTGTGTAATTAAAATTTTCATTTGTGCTATTATGGTTTTATAGAAATTACAAGATTTATTTTCAGCCGATGACGTCACACAGCCCCCCACTTCCTCTAAACTGAGTGGAAATGGTTATGTTTCTTTGTGCTTCGTTAATGCTGGTTTGTGCATTAAAATTTTTGTTTGTGTTATTATTAGGCCGTAAGGTGAACGCTGCATCATTTTATCCCGTTCCGACATATGGGGCACTACAATCTTTTTACTCACTTACAAAGATATATTGTTCCTGAGCTAAATGTCAAAAGTTCTCCATTTGCAATCCTGCAGTTTTTAAAATCAGTGTTTGAAGTCGGTCCTACTGAACTTTATTCACCCAATGCTATTGTTATCATGCGTGCTGCGGTTTGAGTCACATGTAACCTGCTGGTCCAATAAGGAAGCGCAAAACATCCAAGATAGCTTACGACCAGGAAGCGAGCTTCCTGTAGTTTGGAGGAGGAAAATACGATGAAAAGTTTTAAAAAGCCAGCAAAAATATGGAATATGCACCTCATATGCATAAAAAAGAATAATACAGATTTTTTAGCCAAACGATGCGAAACGTTAAGAAACTGTGTCGAACGATGGCTTTATTTGAGTGGTGAGAGCAAGACTATACTGAAACTTATAAACACTATCACTACTGACTTTGACAATGTTCCAGAAGATGTTGGGTTTCATGCAACATGCTACAGACGATTCATTGATAAAAAGCGATTGGATTCCGCGGAGACACATTCAAGAGAGAATCCAGATGTCAGTGAATCACAGGGAGGCGAGTCTGTGCAAACAGAGGATGAACACCAGCAGCACCGCAGGATCAACAAGTGGAACTCCCAGGAAGAAATGACGGTCCAGGATGGGTCTACCTACTGTTTCATCTGGTCCTGTTCTGCCTGCCTTGTGCATAACATGCAAAAAAAAAAAAAAAAAAGTGGATAAATACATCACCGTGTCTGGCAAACGCACAAAGGATCATCTTTCACTGGTACAGATGTTATCAGCAGGTGTGTAAAAAAAAATTCTCTCTTACACCCACACACAAACACTGTATATAAGTAAGTGTGTAAGTTTATTCTATTCTCTACTACTGCTACTGCTATTACTACTATTACTACTACTGCTATTACTACTATTACTACTGCTACTACTATTACTACTATTACTATTACTACTATTACTACTACTACTATTACTACTATTACTACTACTGCTATTACTACTATTACTACTGCTACTACTATTACTACTATTACTACTGCTACTACTATTACTACTACTACTATTACTACTATTACTACTACTGCTATTACTACTATTACTACTACTGCCACTGCTATTACTACTATTACTACTGCTACTACTATTACTACTACTACTATTACTACTATTACTACTACTGCTATTACTACTATTACTACTGCTACTACTATTACTACTATTACTACTGCTACTACTATTACTACTACTACTATTACTACTATTACTACTACTGCTATTACTACTATTACTACTACTGCCACTGCTATTACTACTATTACTACTACTGCTATTACTACTATTACTACTGCTACTACTATTACTACTACTGCTATTACTACTATTACTACTACTGCTACTGCTATTACTACTATTACTACTACTGCTATTACTACTATTACTACTGCTACTACTATTACTACTACTACTATTACTACTATTACTACTACTGCTATTACTACTATTACTACTACTGCTATTACTACTATTACTACTGCTACTACTATTACTACTACTACTATTACTACTATTACTACTACTGCTATTACTACTATTACTACTACTGCCACTGCTATTACTACTATTACTACTACTGCTATTACTACTATTACTACTGCTACTACTATTACTACTACTGCTATTACTACTATTACTACTACTGCTACTGCTATTACTACTATTACTACTACTGCTATTACTACTATTACTACTGCTACTACTATTACTACTACTACTATTACTACTATTACTACTACTGCTATTACTACTATTACTACTACTGCTATTACTACTATTACTGCTGTTACTACTATTACTACTACTGCTATTACTACTACTACTGCTATTATTACTATTACTACTACTGCTATTACTACTATTACTACTACTGCTATTATTACTATTACTACTACTGCTACTACTGTTACTACTACTGCTATTACTACTACTACTGCTATTATTACTATTACTACTACTGCTACTGCTATTACTACTACTACTACTACTGCCACTGCTATTACTACTATTACTACTACTGCTATTACTACTATTACTGCTATTACTACTATTACTACTGCTACTACTATTACTACTACTGCTATTACTACTACTACTACTGCTATTATTACTATTACTACTACTGCTACTGCTATTACAACTACTGCTATTACTACTATTACTACTACTGCTATTATTACTATTACTACTACTGCTACTGCTATTACTACTATTACTACTACTGCTATTACTACTACTACTGGTATTATTACTATTACTACTACTACTACTGCTATTGCTATTATTACTGCTACTGCTATTACTACTATTACTACTACTGCTATTACTACTACTACTGCTATTATTACTATTACTACTACTGCTACTACTGTTACTACTACTGCTATTACTACTACTACTGCTATTATTACTATTACTACTACTGCTACTGCTATTACTACTACTACTACTACTGCCACTGCTATTACTACTATTACTACTACTGCTATTACTACTATTACTGCTATTACTACTATTACTACTGCTACTACTATTACTACTACTGCTATTACTACTGCTATTATTACTATTACTACTACTGCTACTGCTATTACTACTACTACTACTACTGCCACTGCTATTACTACTATTACTACTACTGCTATTACTACTATTACTGCTATTACTACTATTACTACTGCTACTACTATTACTACTACTGCTATTACTACTGCTACTGCTATTATTACTATTACTACTACTGCTATTACTACTATTACTACTACTGCTATTATTACTATTACTACTACTGCTACTACTGTTACTACTACTGCTATTACTACTACTACTGCTATTATTACTATTACTACTACTGCTACTGCTATTACTACTACTACTACTACTGCCACTGCTATTACTACTATTACTACTACTGCTATTACTACTATTACTGCTATTACTACTATTACTACTGCTACTACTATTACTACTACTGCTATTACTACTACTACTGCTATTATTACTATTACTACTACTGCTACTGCTATTACTACTACTACTGCTATTACTACTATTACTACTACTGCTATTATTACTATTACTACTACTGCTACTGCTATTACTACTATTATTACTGCTACTGCTATTACTACTACTACTACTGCTATTGCTATTATTACTGCTACTGCTATTACTACTACTATTACTGATCATAACTCATTCTCTCTCACACAAAATGCTGCTTGCAGCTTAGCGAAACTGGGTATATGTGTGTTTCAGAAATGAGCTGCCTTCAATGTCAGCTATGAGATCTTCTCTTCTGTCAGCAGATCATCAGGCAAAGAATTATTATTGTTGTGAACCACCACCACCAAACATTCATACACCAGAGTGAGTGGCACTGGGTGAAGTGTCTTGCCCAAGAACACAATGGACTGACTAGGACAGAGCAGGATTTGAACCGCCGACCCTTCGGTTATTGGACGACCTGCTCTACCATCTGAGCCATGGCCACCCAGTCCTTACTGACAGTGTCTAATTATTGCTCCTTGTAGTTTGCCCTGTCCATGCCTCCAACATGTGATGCTCTAAACCAACACTGCAAAAGGACAAACTAACAAACAGCAATAATGAGACACTGTCTGAAAGGTATTATGTGTGCACCCTCACCCACTGGTAGTGGATGGCACATTGAGGATGGGGAGTCAACAGTGAACTGGATGACTAAAAATCCTGCTCCTCAAAGTGTTCTGCAGTTCATCCACTGCACTTGGAAACAAGGCAAATGTGATACAGACAGGTGTTCCTGTATGTCAGCAAGACTGTCTTTCACTGATCTGTGTAGGTGGCAGCACTGTGTGAATGTTCAGAAGGAAACAGAAGATAGAGCTACATGGGATATGTTTCTGACAGTGATGGTGATGATTAGACATGTTATAGAACCATAAAAAAGCATCCATTGAACAAAAATAAAAGTTTACAGTGTAATGTGTAAAAAACCAGACCAACATCTATTAAAAAAAAACATGTATTGTTACATGACAAACGCATCATTGTTAAATGAGAAAAGAAACCCTGCAACTGTAAACACTGTAAATGTCAGCAATGCTGTTACATTTATATTTGTGTGTGTGTGTGGCTAAATTCACCATGTGTAATATGTGACATCAGTAGAAGCTTTTTTCCACAAATTTCCAAGATTTCATGGTCTAAATTCACATTGCATGTGGTGTTGGAAATTTCTATTGTAACTCGATGAGTGAAGAGGTTCAGGCGGTCCGTTGTCTTACAAAAGTATTTATTGATTGCAATCAGGAGACAGCCAAGTACGTATCAAAATGACATCCTATGAGTGTCTCATAAGAGTGAGGTCTCTCTGGCTTTTTATAATGGTATTACAGACATTTCCTAGACAGTAAACAGGAACTAGGTATTCACTTGTAGTTACATTGGTGTGTATTGGATGAACTTTTACACATATCTAACACAGCGAGTGTAGCAGACACCAGGTGCGACAACGGTAAAAAGAAGTCGCACCCTGTAACCACAAACATAAGGTTAGGCTGGTTTTAGCTAGACATAGCAGAAGTGAAAACACAGTTTTAGCTAGATGCAGAGAGATGAGAACACAACGTTCATAAGTTTAAGCACAAAGTTCAAAAGGTTAACTTGTATACTGCTGGTTGGCTGGTTTATATGTTTCTAAATGGTCTATATATGTTTCTATGCAGTTTACTACTGGTTGGCTGGTTACCTCCGCCAAGGAGGTTATTTTTTTGCCAGTGTTGGTTTGTCTGTCTGTCCATGTGCAAGATAACTCAAAAAGTTATGGACGGATTTGGATGAAAATTTCAGGAAATGTTGATACTGGCACAAGGAACAAATGATTAAGTTTTTGTGGTGATCGGGGCGCACTGATCTGCCTTGGCGGAGGTCTGCGCTCTCCGAGTGCTTTTGTAGTTTATGTATGTTTCTATCTGGGTTACTGCTGGCTGCTTTGTGCATTTCTTCTCACGCTTCGCACATCTTCGCATTGTTTTCACGTAAGTGATGTCGTGTATGGATTGCACCCCCCCCCCCCCCCCCCCCCAACCTGCTATAGGGAATTGATACATTGTACTGTAAATGTGTTTGTGTCTGCTCAGTCAATGAGCCGCCCTAACTCGACCCCAAATAAAGTGTCCAAGGTAACCCACTGATCCGCGCCTCACTAATTTCTTTGAATAGGATGGGATGGTGAGGGAGATAAATTTAGGAAATAACTAAAACTAATACTTGAACTAAATTAAAACTAAGCATTCAGAAAAAAACGATAACTAATAAAAACTAGAAAAGCACTTGGAGAGCGCAGGCAGATCAGCACCCCCCCCCCCCCCCCCTTCCCCGATCATCACCAAAACTTAATCATTTGTTCCTTGCGCCAGTATCAAAATTTTCCTGAAATTTTCATCCAAATCCGTACATAACTTTGAGTTATCTTGCACACGTCAGACAGACAAACAAACCAACGCCGGCAAAAAACTAACCTCCTTGGCGGAGGGAACTAGCAAACATGCTCTAAAAACTAATTAAAACTAACTGAATTAGAAAAAAAAGTCAAAACTAAATAAAACTAAACTATAATTAAAAATCCAAAACTATTATAACCTTGATCCATACAATGACGTAATTGCATTATCTGAAGAATGCATTGACATATCTGGCTCAAATTTATCCTGTGGATGCATCTTGTCATGGAGCAGAAGAGAATATTGAAAACAGGTGACCATGACCTACTTTTTCCAGGTCCAATGGCCTTTGGCAGTTATAATATCTGAGTACTTTCAAATATAAATATGTATGGAATAAGTTATACACAAAGACAGTCCATCTAAATTATAGGGCAGGAACTTTCAACAGAATCATATTTTATATTAGGAGATTAAAAGTGCTCAGCATGTTATGTTATCTTACATCCATTGCCCTCACAGATTCCTGCAGCTAAGCTACAGTTACATACATACATTTACATTCCAATAAAGGTTATTGATAACATGCCTCTGAAGTCAGACTTTTTGCACCATTACAATACTTATAGGCAACTAATCATCATATCTTCTGCTCCATGAAACCCACATTAATGCTTAGTAGGACACATATGGTTCTTTGATACATTTACATTAGACTAAAATGTGTTCTTTTTCAATGTTAATATGTGCGGCTCAGTGGCGATTTCTCACAGACTGCAAGGGAAGCCCGGCTTCCCCTAAAATTATGAAAATTAAATGGTTAAATATGTTCGGTTGTGTTGACATTTTATTGACTACAAATGTGTTAGAACACGTTCATCTCAAAGACGAGTTCGTTCAGAATCAGCTTTATCACAATCAACGGACGCGATGTCGTTCACTTCTCCTCCATTCCCGTGTCTGTGTTTTCTCCTCCATCTCTGCTCAGTGCATTTGTCCGTAGACTGTGTCCGTCTCTGGGCGTCAATGGAACTGAGTGGAACAGTTTTTTTCATTGCCTCAAAACTGGACAGTAATTGGATAAATGCCACGATGTTGTCCCGCCCCCGGACGCCGGGCGTCTCTGGGGGTGAATGGAGCTGTGGGCGGAGCTCGGCCGGGCTGGACGCCAGAATCTCACGTGCTGATTGGAGGATCGGTCAAAAGGCTGAATCCCGTTCGATTGACAGCTGTTTTCAGGTCTACTCCTTCACTGATACAGTTCAGTTTCATACCGTCACACATTCTGCTGTGAAATGGTGAGAGAAACCACTACGAAATCACTCGTTCATTTTTTGCACTGTAAATAAAACACACTCATTGTACTTCCTTGTTCAATTTAACATAATTTCAGCGTTTCCTTGTTTCGGTTCCATAATTTAATCATTTCTAGTCCGAGTTTAATATCGTTTTGTAGATAGTTAAATCAGTCAGACTGTCGGCTAGGTCGCAGTGAAAGGAGCATCTGTAGTTTAAAAAGGCTGAAGTCTTACACCCACAACACACTGGGCCAAGGCAATCTGAGCAGAGAGGACACTGGTCCAGTCCCTACTTGGTACAATAAGGTCACTGAGCATTTTCTTAAAAAGGAACGGAGGGCCGAATTTATGTGTAAATAACTGGGCAATTTTTCATTTATTTATTTATTTTTTTAATGTAAGCCGACAATGAGCTTCCCCTGTCTGAAAGACGGGCAGCCGCCACTGATGCGGATGGAAACAGGTAGCCTAGTGCATTCCAAATGTTTAAACATTAACATTTTAATATAATATTACAGTCATTATGGCCTTTAGAAAAATGTTGTTTGGGGAGGTGGGGTAGTGCACTATAGGCCCCTCCCCTGTGGCGCTGCCTAAGCTTTTGTCCTAATGGCATTTTTTCCCCTTACATCAGGGGTGTCAAACTCATTTTAATTCAGGGGCCACATTCAGCCTAATATGAAATAAAGTGGGCCGGACCAGTAAATAATGCAAATAATAGGATAAGAACTTAGAAATAACATCAACTCCAAAGTTTTCTCTATGTTTTTGAGTGAAAAAAGTAAAATTTCATAATTAAAATGTTTACGTCTTCGAACCCTTCTTGAACGTAACATGAACAAATATGAACAACCTGAAAATTCTTAAGAAAAATGTGTAATTTTAACAATATTACACCTCAGTTTATCATTTATACATGTGCATCACAACTTCCAGATCACAGTGGATCTACAAATACACAAAACATTTAATAACAGGCAGAATACTGTTAAAATACTACATACTTCTCTTAAGACATTTCAGGTTGTTCATATTTTTTGTGAAAAACCAGTCTGTAAATGTAAACATTTTTGTGTAATTTACTTTTTTGACACCAAAACAAAAAGAAAAAAATAGCTTTTTTTCATTATTTATAAGTTATTATGATAGTATTTTACTGGTCTGACCCACTTTAGATCGAACATCTTTGACTGATAATATCTTCAGTGTAATTTTTACATTTCATAAATTCATCCCAGGGGCCAGATTGGATCCTTTGGCGGGCCAGTTTTGGCCCCCGGGCCGCGTGTTTGACACCTGTGCCTTACATTTACTTTTATACTTTAAGCAGTTTGAAACCAGTACTTTAACACTTTTACTGGAGTAAAAAGCTTGAGTTGCTAATTCAACTTCTACAGAAGACTTTTTAAACCCTAATATCTATACTTCTACTTGAGGAATGAATGGGAATACTTTGGACACCTCTGCTCACTGTCCTGTTCAAATAATTAAATCGAAATGAAATGTTTTGTTCTGTAACCAACATTGTTTATGTTTGGTCACTAACTTGTCTCAAAAATTCGCAGCTTTATGACAGGTTGGTAGGCGTCTGACATTGTAGCCATGATGGTAAAAGTACCACCTTTATAAATGAGACTTCCTGGCTCTCTTGCTTTCTTTCTGACAAATGATACACCTGATCCATCCATCATCTCATCATAAAGTGCCTTATTACACTCTCTCTGCTTTGTCAAACATTCCCACTGCATACACATTGGAGTAAATAACAAAGTCATAGGCACAGAGAACATAATGGCCATTTTCCTAGTGCTCAGCTGTGTTTGATTGTTCTGGAGATCATACGTGATGACGCCAACAGATCCACGTGCTGTGTGAGGGGTTTTGACAAACACAGCAACATCAGATGTTCCAGAGTCAATGAAGGGGGACTGAGGTATCACACACTGTCCGCTGTAAAGGTGCATCCTAGACATGAAAACAGCAAAATAACCAGAATGATTTCAACATAATAAAGCATGGTCCGACTGTTCATGAGTATTAATAATCAAAGGTACCTGGGATTACAGAGGCTGTACTTTTTACAGGCGTTAATGATCTGGACATTGCACTGGCGATGGGTAGGAGCAGCAGCAGCGATGGCTACACTGGCTGCAATGGCGGCTCCAAGACCTGAAGCTGCTGCTTCTGCTGCCTCTGCCATATTGGATCTGTTTAAAGACACACAGACAGTTCAGTACAAATTAATGTCAAACTGTTCTGAAAAAGAGGCTTCTGTATTTTTTGACATCTGCAGGCATTCCCCTGTTGATCATTTAAGGAGGCCTTGAGTTATTCAACCCTTTAACCCCTGAGCCCTGATTCCAGGTAAAGGTTCACATATTAACCCTTTAACCCCTGAGCCCTGATTCCAGGTAAAGGTTCACATATTAACCCTTTAACCCCTGAGCCCTGATTCCAGGTAAAGGTTCACATATTAACCCTTTAACCCCTGAGCCCTGATTCCAGGAGCTTTGCTGTTATTTTTCCATTTCCCTGATGAGTCACTCTTTCCATTGACCACAGTAGGCGGTCATGGCTTACATCAGGACACAGTTGTCATCTTTTTTGCCTCCGATACAAGAATTTTGAATAAATACATTTTTTCTTTACACAGAAAGTCCCAAGGAAGCACTCCAAAATAAAGATCAGCAGATAAACCTAATGTTAATTTGTAAAATGTTAGAAAGTTTCTACCCGGATCCCTTCCCAAAACACTCTCAATTTAGGACAATCCCAAAAGATGCATGTGTGTGTGGTCCTCAATTTGTCCACATTGTCTCCAGCAAAGATTTGTCTCAGTTTTGTCAAATTTAGAGATGAAAAATGGAGTTTTAAAAAATCAGAGGTTCCCTTTCCAAATAAATCCTTTCCATGTTGGGCTACTAGTCAATTTATGTCCATTCTCACACACCTGTTCCCAAATTTGGTCTTCAGTCACAACATTCATTTCCAATTCCCACTTCTCCTTTACTTCAAGAGTGCTCCCTGGTACAGTTGTCTGTAAACATGTGTATACATGTGATTAGAGCCCGACTGATTAATCGGCCGGCAGATTAATCAGCCCAATTATAGCTTATCACCGATTAATCAACATCAGCCAATATGTAGCTGATTTATTAACTTTTTGCTGTGGATATTCTGTCGCTCGCTGGTCCTGTGCGTATGTGTGCGCTGCCTGGAGAGTTAGAGGAACAGTAAAGCCAGTCAGTTTCACTTTCACTTCTGCTCGGACAATCACGCTATCACCCCCTACACAAACGCACATACACAATCACGGGAATCACCGGACCGCTACCACCACCACCACCACCACCACCCCGTTCCGACAAGGATGGACTGCTAATCCTACCCCCACTGGACCCTCCGCCCCCCCCAGTTTTATGAACTATTCACCCCCCCTCACACACCCATGTCCGTGCACTTCTGTCTACCTCACAGTTTCATTCTGCAGCCACGACTGGGTATTAATATTGTAGGGGAGACCGGGGACAGTTGTAACACGGGTCAGTTGTAACTCTTGCAGTTGCTCTAATCAGGAACAATTTAGGACTCACCTAATTCACTCTGCACATGCTCAGTTTAGTCCTTAGTCTACATGGGAAGTTGTGGTGCCGTGAGGGAGACAGATCAAAATTTGTGAGTGAACACATAATTTTGTGGAAATATTTTTTACTCTAATTATTTTGTGATTGCATAGTTTGCTTTGTAGTTGGACTCATCAAAGGTAGGTGTCGCTTACATTTTAAAGAAGGATTACCAAACAATTTTTATGTCACTACTTATAAAATATGACTCACATCTTTTTCAAAAGTCTGCTCTCCCCAGCATAAAAACTACCACATCTACAACCTGTGGTTCCACTCAGGCCACAGACTAGTCTAATATAAGACTATTATACAGCGTTTGAAAGTTGGGTCAATTATATTTCTGAGATAAACAAAGATTTATACAATTGTTAATCCCCCTGTCCACAATGATCTAATATAAGATTATTATATCCTGTATAGATCAGTGTTCTTATTTCATATATCGGTCAATATATCGGTTATCGGCCAATATCGGATATCGGCCAATACAATGGATATCAGCTTTTTTTTTAGCCCCCAATATCGGTATTGGCCCCGAAAATTCCATATCAGTCAGGCTCTAGATGTGATCCAGTTTTTTTCCACAATTTTCTTCTTTATGGTCTCATAAAGAAAAGTTCCAGGCCAGAAGGTCACATCATAAGAAAAGGCCATTCTTTATGGGACACCAGATAGCTTCTCAACTGTAAGAACCTGTAGAAATAATATCAAAATGAATGAAAAACAATAGGGCCTTGCTTCAAGGCAAGGCCTCTCACTGTGAGTGAGAGGGCCTTACCTTTCTGCTCAGTCCCTAATTAAACATTAGTCGCTTTTCCATTGGACATCTGTGCAAAACTTTACCCATATTTACTAAATGTCGAAAAAAACAGAAGTGTGTAATGACGGTTTTTCCATTAAATCACAATGCAATGATTTATTTATTATCGCGAGATGACATGAGAAGTCATTCCATAAACATGGTGACGAACGTAAATATGGTGTCCATTTACAGATATATTCATTATTATTATATATTACCCCTCTATCTCGTACTAAATTCTAAAATGATTGGATTTCCTGGTGTGTCCACACATACCCACCATGTTTCTTCTTCCTCTTCTCTTGTTGAAACGTCAGTCAACATCCGGTTTTTAATTCACCTGAATCTAGTTACAAAAAAAGGTCTTTCCATTGCAGTTTTGCATGATATATCATTTGTGCTAGGCCTGAAAAACCACCTCTTGCCAGCAAAACAACTTTTAATCGAAAGTGAGACTTGTGGCGAAACTGTCAATTTTCCAATAGGTAAATTTTTATGCGCAAGTTATATTTGCGCAATTTGAGGGTCAATGGAAAAGTGACTATTATCTAGTTGCGAATGCTCATGTGAAGGTTTTGGTCATGATCCTGATTAAATATTGAGCTGTTCACACAACCCATACTGCAGTTTATTATCTTATCTTAGAACTCATGTCCTGAAGTAAACATTTTGAATGAATAAACAAGAAAAACAATGTTAATCATCAAAATGCTGAATAGTACATATAATATTCAGCCAACCTTTAGTCCAGAGTGTCAAACTCAATTTAGTTAAGGGCCACATACAGGGTGACCCAAAAAAAAGTATACACTCAGTGACTGCTTGTTTAAAAGCCATTGAAGCATATCTACATAGGTTGTCATGCTTCAGTGATTCATTAAGGTCACTCAATGCAGCAGGTCATTTCTCTTCTCTCCAATTCATGTGCTTCTGTTGAAAATGAAGAAAACTTTAGCTGTACCTGAATTGCTGTGTGCCCGTCTGACACATACTGAGATTGCAGCAAAGCTGGGAATATCCAGGTGTGCAGTCTACAAAATTAAAAAGAAGCTGAAAGATACTGGAACAGCCTCACGAAAACCTGGGTTCTGGTCGTCCCTGATCTGTGTGGACCAAAAACTTGATTGACAAGGTCAAACGGCACATCAAGACAAATCCTGTGAGGTCCATGAGAAAGATGGCACGTGAGCTTGATGTGAGCCGCTCATCAATGCAACAGCTCATCAAGAATGATCTGAACATGAAGTCCAGGGCCAGAGTAAAGGTTCCACTGCTTACTGAGGCTCAACAAGAAAGTCGGGTCAGTCGGTCCAAGGTGTTGTTGAAGATTTCAAGCATGCTGCAGCAGGTGGTGCGATCTTGTTCTCAGATGAAAAGATTTTTACTGTGGATGCAATCCTCAACCACAGAAATGACCGATGGATTGGAAGTGATCCTTCAGATGTCCCTGATAATGTAAAAGTATGCCAACACTACAAAACACCCAGCTTCTGTCATGGTTTTTGGCCTCATCTCATCAGATGGAAAGAAGATGCCTCCAGTGTTCATTCCTTCAGGATGTGCGCATCAACACGGACAAATATCTGGATATTATGAATGATAAAGTCAAGCCATGGATCCTTGCCAACTACCCGGATGGGAATTATGTGTTCCAGCAGGACGGTGCACCAGCACACACCTCCAAAAGGACTCAGGCATTCTGGTCCAAGGATATGTGGCCACCCCAGAGTCCAGATCTCAATCCCCTGGATTATAGCATATGGGCAACTGTGGAGGACAGTGCCTATAAGAAGCCACACCCTTCTGTGGCAGCCTTGGAGAGGTCCATTGTTAGATCTTGGGAAAAGATGACAGCATCCTACATAAATAAGACCTGTCAAGCATTCCGCAGGCACCTGGAGGCTGTTGTGACACTTAAGGGAGGACACATTGAAAAGTAGAATCTACTGTACATGCTCTTTACAATAATGTATAATTTGTGATCAAATTCTAATTCTAAACTGAATAAACATGGCATTGAAGTTGTATATGGCAGTGTAAACTTTTTTTTGGGTCACCCTGTACAGTCCAATATGACCTCAAGTGGGCCGAACCAGTTAAAACACAAGAAAAGTGGCCTATAGATATTGATAATTCCAATTTTTTTCTCTTTTATTTTAATGCAAAAAGGTTAAATTAAATTATGAAAATTTACATTTACAACACTCCTTTCGGAAAAAAAAAACAAACAAAAAAACCCAGACAACCTGAAATTTTTAAGAAAAATAAGTGCAATTTTAACAAAATTATGCCTCAACTTATCACTTATATATGTACATTACAGATGATAGTGGATCTACAAAGGTACAAAGCATTTAGAAACAGGCAGAATATTGTTAAAGTTTAGGTGTGGACTTTGGAATTGTCACTATTTCTAGGTTATTCTGCTATTATTTTACTGGTCTGATCCACTTGTGATCAAACTGGGCAAAATGATTTGACACCATTGACTGTTAATGTTTTCAGTGTAAATTTTGCACTTTGCAAATTCATCCATTGGCCAGATTGGACCTTTTGGTTTGGACCTTTTGGGTTTTGGCCCCTGGGCCATCTGTTTGACACCTATGCCCTAGTCTGTAGATGTAAACAGGGCCAACAGGATCAATACTGAAACCGGACAAACCACATCTAGAGTCTAACCCTGCACCTCTGACTGTATGTTCGCTTTATGTACGTAAATAGGTTTGTTCCTTCATACTTCCATGCGTCCTGTACGTTGGAATGAGTGTTTCTCAGTCAATCCACCAGAGGGCGCTGCTCTTAATTAACATATTGGCTGAATACCATGAAGAAGAGTAAAGTTTTGTGAGAAGAAGAAAGTCAATACCGTATTTTTCCGACTATAAGCCGCTACTTTTTTTCCTCACGCTTGAACCCTGCGGCTTATACAATGATGTGGCTCAAGTATAGATTTTTACGGGCTAACGGCCTCCAGGGGCACTCTAGCAGGAAGCACAAAAGCGAGACAGACAGGTGGAAGAGATGATGCGAGGAGGAGAAGTTTTAAGCTGAACTTTTAACAATCATTTTGCGTGTCATGCACAAACCCTCATCATGGAAAACACACGAAGAAATGTATATGATGCAGCTTTTAAGATAAAAGCAATCAATGTGTCTGTAAGAAGGAAATAGAGCTGCAGCACCGGAAGAGACAATGAGAGAGACAACAGAACAAAGACTGAGAAGGTGTGTGATGGAGTCTTTCTGAGGCTTGTGATGACCCCTCCACACCACTAGGTGTGTGTTGGTCCTTTTTGCTTCTTCCTTTACAAGATCTGACCAAGGCGAGGATATCCTGGTAATCATCAGATGCGCTGCACCTGGGCCCAGTGTCGTGCTCATCTTTATAAGTCCCTCCTTGTCAATCATTGCTCTCTCTCACTCACGTCAGATCTACGCCTGCACTCCGTCCAGGTGGCTGCTCCTGCTCCTCCACCATGGACCTCAATATGGACTCTTAGATTATCCTTATTCTCTAACCTGCACTTGTACATAAAAATGAGCGCTTTAGCACTGACCCCACTCACTGCTTTTCTTTGTGGTTGCGGTCTTCGAGCCGGACTGTAACAGGCTTTGCAACTCCGACACTGAAGAAGACGACTGCAGTGGTTTCAATGAGCAGAGGGAAGATGAAGAGAGAGATCAATGACTTTTCTGGGTTCAGGGGTGGGGGGGCCCACGGGGGGGCCCCACTGATCGGCCTTGGCGGAGGTCTGCACTGTCTTTTCTGGAAAAGCATTTGGAGAGTGCAGACCTCCGCCAAGGCCGATCAGTGGGGCCCCCCGTGGGCCCCCCCACCCCCGATCACCACCAAAATTTAATCATTTCTTCCTTGTGCCAGTATCAACATTTCCTGAAAATTTCATGAAAATCCGTCCATAACTTTTTGAGTTATCTTGCTAAACAAACAAACATGCACGCACACAAAGCAAAGCGATCACAATACCTCCTGGCGGAGGTAATAATCAACAGATATTTATCCCATAATATAAAACTATATTCTGACATTAGGTCATTCTTATTTTGTATCCCAGACCCCTGTTAGAAAAGAAACTCCTGGATTCAATGTGTCCACATACTTTTGTCCATTTGTGGATGAGTTTGGTCATTATGAGGTGAGGATAACGATATGCAGATGATCAATCCCTCTCCCATTCACACCTGTGGGTAACGGAGTTACAGATTAACCTGTTACAGCATCTATGGACGGTGGAAGGAAACAAAGAACAGAGGCCTTTGCTGCCCGTTTGCAGTCGAAAAACACTGAAAAGATTCAGAGTCTCTATGTGTAAAGGCCAAAGGCAGAACCCACTGCTGAATGTGCGTGACCTTTGACCTTTTGTCATGCTACCAGGCAGTGGCGTGCACAGACATTTAGAGGGGCAGGTCCTCAGCCAACCGAAAAAGGGCACCCCTCTCCTGAGTCTGACCAATCCTGATCTGCCAGCGTTTTCATAAATATTGGTCCGCAATAACTTGCCATCACTGTTTATTCAGTATTACACATATGTTAGCATTCTACAAAACAATGTACTGCTACTGCAATGGCCTTACACTGTTCACACCAAATAACTAAAAAAAAACAAACACAAACATTCTACTTGTAAGGACAATGAGCATAGGCCTTAAGAGTCCAGGAGCAAAAAAATGACTAGAGGAGGATTATGAACCATCCAACCATGTAAAATCTACAAAGCCGAAACTGAGTCACATAACCATGACAGTCACTACTTTACTGAACAACCTCTATCAACCTGAACAAACCATTATCATAGAACCAATCTAGGACTGCACACTGACACAACTGTGCAGAAGGACTGACATTGGTTTGATCCAGGACAGAACAGAGCTGGTACTCTGGGCTGCCTGCGTAAGTCTCTTCCCTCTGTTTCTTTACTCTTTCCTTTCTTGGCATTTTGCTGCAATTGATGAATAAGAAACATCAAATTACACACTACAATGAACAGTGTAGACCAGGGGTGTCAAACTCATTTTAGTTCAGGGGCCACATACGCTTAATATGATCTAAAGTGGGCCGGACCAGTAAAATAATATAAATAATAGGATAAGAACTTTTGAGTGAAAAAAGTAAATTCTGTAATGAAAATGTTTACATCTACGAATTGTTCTTGAACATGACGACCAGGTACTATAAAGTCAGTAGTATCCTGTATGGAAACCGGTCTCCAGGAATACCAAGTCGAGCCCAGCTGATCCGAGCTGGTTCCACATAGTGGAAATGTGGCAATATAGGCTCATCTTCCAGCCCTTCATTAACTCAGAACTAGGGATGTAACGATTACCGGTATAACGACAAACCGACAAATTGCAGACAGTTAGTATTACCGTTTAAATTCTAATTATCATGATAACCTGTTTGATTACTGCACTTTTCCAGAGAAAACGCCTATGTAAAAATCTGCTTTAATGTCAAGTATTTGAGTATAGTTTAAATTTATTACAATTTTAATTTTATATACCTAATATTTGGAACCAATATTCACTCTTAAAGTCTTTGAAAAGGTTCGTTAAGCATCTGTGTGTTATTTATGCAATAAATTATATACATTTTTCAAATTGGATTTTATATTTTTTTTGTGTGTTTTCTGTCCTTTTATGTTTTTATAGTAGGTTAAAGTGGAAAAAATAATAGGAAGTTGATATAAATGAAATTATGCTGAAAAAAAGATCCCAAACATGGGTATAGTAAACATTTGTTTATATTGTATATAAAGTATATTAGTTATATACTATACTATATATTATTATTATATATATAGTAGTATTATATTGTATATAAATCAAAAGGACTGAAAAACAGACAAAATAGACTCAGACCACTCAGGGTTAATATTTGAACGTTTCTGCCAAGAGGAAGTACACTGTGCCTATTATTTACTTAATTATTTATTTATTATTTATTTATTTATTTATTTTTTTTTTTCAAAATACATCTTGGTTAAATTATTTCAGTGTGTGTATCAGTACTTTTTGAACATTTTGAGCACAATTTCAACAATACCTCGATAATAATGATAACTGTGATAATTTTGGTCACAATAACCATGATATGAAATTTTCATATTGTTACATCCCTACTCAGAACAGAGTCTATATGAGGAGGAAATCTTTTCAAGTCTCTTAATGAAAGCTCCTCTGTATTGGACACACACACACACACACACACACACTTCTTATGAATGGTTACTTGGATGACACACACACATACAAACACACACACTGACACACAAACACACATACATTTTCCTTGTGTCTTATTGGGTGATGCCCCCTCTCTCTGCTCGGGCTTGTGCCTCCACCTCCTCCATTGAACCCCACCCGAACCCGCACGAGAGCCAAACAACACCTCAACAGACTAAACGGAAAAGACACACAAAAAAAAAACCACCTCTGGATCTGCCTCTGACCACAACACCGACACATAAACCACATTCAACTGTTGGCACATTTACCGTCAAACTACTCCGCTCCTCCGTGGTGCGTTCACGGACTGACATAACCACATCACTTTGCTTGAATATGTTTGCTGTCTCTCACCTTGACTCCAACTTAACAACAGACTGGAGCTGCGTCCTCCAGAGCTCAGAAAATGCGTAGTAATGGACACATGATACCGAGGCTTCGGAGCTTGTGTCCCTCTTCCTGAAGCGGAGTGATTCGAAACACTGTGTCGGAGCTTATATCAAAACACCAGTGGCACGTGACTGTGCTTTTAGGTGTGCGGTATTTCCTCTGACACACACAGCAGCTAACATTGCAGATGACATTGCAAATTTGATGGACTGAGTGGGGAATCACTGAAAAGGTCTGTGGGATGGTTACAGATGGGGCTCACAATATTGTTGCAAGTATGACTCAGTAAACATCAGATACGTTTATTGCTTTGCCCACATGCTTAAAGCTCTACCTACCGATGTGGCATTTCTCACAGCACTTAGTAAAAGTTTGAACATGAACAACCCGCCTCCCTCAAAGCCCCGCCCCCTTCCCTCTGCCTGAGCTCTGAGGCTCCTCCTCCTCTCTCCTCTCATCTGATGCGCGATGGAAACGGAGGAGGAAGCAGAGGCGGAGGTCCGGTCCGTTTTGGCGTGTCCGCGGACCCCTCCCTCGGTAATGAGATGCATCATCCACCTTCCGCAGCTCCTGTTCCATCAGTAGACCTGGTCTGTGCAGTACTGGGTCAGTGTCTTCACTGCAGTGCCCAGGGGATGGGCACGCGCACTGTGAACGCGCGGCCTCCACGAATTTTCCGTGGACATTTGAAGTTTCATAGTCCATACAGTTATCATCCTACATCATCTTACATGTGTGACACCATGTACATGTACCTGTATGAGTCCCACCGTCAGAAAAGCTGAGCTTTATGCAGACCTGTTCAGTCCAGTACAGCTGACTTCTGGACTTTTATCTCCATCCTTCATTCATCAGACTCCTGTTTGTGCCCCTCAGTTGTTGTTTCTGTTGATAAATCCGTTTTTTCCCTTCCACATGTGCATGTCAGTTCTATCCAAACACATCCTAGACAGTAGACTGTGGTCAGTGACAGGAGAAGCAGCGTGAGTGAAGTGTCAGATTCAGTGGTACACATATCAGATGTGAGACAGCAATAATGGATCGGATGCTGGACGGCCGTAATGGATGATTGACAGGAGGTTCAGTCAGGTTCGGCCAATTATTTTATTCGGACCGACTAAAATGATTGGTCAGACTTTTATCAGAAATATATGAGAATTAAACATTTTTGAGTTTCAATACCTGGTGGATTTCTTTTACATTTTAGTTTGACACACACTTATTAGGAGCATTTTCAGATGACAAAAGAAAAGTGTAAAAATGCCACATCATACGGTAGAGCTTTAATCTCATTATTAAAAAATAGGACCAATGGCCCTGTATCTTACCGGCCAAATTAAAAGGTTTGGGAGATGCCTCCAGATGCCATTTATTATCACCCAGTTCTGTGTATTTATTCTATTACAGAAATAGCCCATGTTTTGGTCATATTCCGATCAGATCTGTAAAAAATTCAAATTCCAACTTGATTTCATTGATACTGATTTATTGCATCAATCCACTTCCTATCTGTTATAATGGGAAAATTTTTCAAAGTGGCACCAAATCCAGAATCAGATCCGGATTGAAATAATTTCAATAACCTTGTGTTGACATTATCATACAGAAGCTGTATACCAAGTTTGAGTCAATCAGAACTGGAGTTTCAGAGAAAAAGACGATTGAAATTTGTTAGATTCTGACGCACTTTTATTTTTCCCCCTTTGTCTTTTGTGGGTTTTTTTTGTTATAATTCTTACTTGACACTTTTGGGTAAATATTGCTTTCTGTTATTTTTTTTTTGCCTGATAACATTTTTGAAAATATTATGTATTTAGTAAGTTTCTTTAATAGATGGCCAATTGGTTTTTCCCGCCGGCTGAGATTATAAATTGGACCATCGCTGGGCTCTCGTTCTCTCTCGCCTCCTGCTCTCTCCACCTCCTCCAGCGATGCCGGCGTCCGGAGCACGCACGTTGAGGCACGCATCCGCTCCACTCCTCCACACAGGTTGCTCCACGCAGGTTGCTCATGCCAGCGGGGTTTTTGTTAGCTTTTTGTTAGCTTATCCTTTTGTTTGACCAGGTGGATCCGGACGTCCTGTTTTCGCTTTTCCTTTCATTAGGGCTTATTTTTGAAGTTTGCTTTATTTGATAGGGCAGCGGTGTGCTGGCAGCTTCTACGGCCCTGTATAGGGTTGCCTGTCCAGCGCACCGTCCTTATGTTTAGTTTGCCGGTCCACTCTGGTCTTTTTCTTTGTTACTTTGGGAAGGGGGGTTTAAAAAAGGGGTTTTTGGATTCTGCTTAACTAAAACCATGTTGGTTTCAACCAAAGAGAATAGCAGAAGAACAAACAACTAATGCAAATAAATAAAGTTTTTTCTAATTATACTCCTTGACTCCCGGTGTCCTTAATATGTTTCACCCTTTGGGTTGTAATAAAATTTTTTCCCCATAAGAGCCCATGTTAAATTTCCGTAAGTTCCCAGATCCAGAAGAAGATCCTGATCAGCATGTGGACTTTATGTTTGGTCATCTCCCCATCAGGGCTGGACTGGAGAAATTTACACTGGATATCATTTATATTTACTGAGTTATTGCATCCATCCACTTCCTATTTCTTATATGGGGAAATTTTTCAAAAGTCGCACCAAATCCAGAATCAGATCCGGATCCAAATAATTTCACTAACTTTTGTTGACATTATTATAAAGAAGCTGTATACCAAGTTTGAAGTCAATCGGAATTGTAGTTTCGGAGAAGAAGACGATTGAAATTTTTGTAACGGACGACAGACGACGACAACAACGACAATAGCTTACTGGTAAGCTATTGGCTGGTAAGCTAAAAATCACTATGTCAGACCTCTGAGCTGGAAAACATACGCAGTAGGGCCCGCAAAATAGTGGAAGAATTCAAGTCCCATTCAAAGCAAAAGAAAAGTTGCGTTCTATTCAAGTTAATATGGCATGCCCAAAAAAAGCTTGTTCAGGAGGAGGAAACGAGATGGAACAGCACTTATGCCATGTTTGATAGACTTTATGAGCAGAGAGAACCATTAGGGGCAGCCCTGGCATCACTTAACACTGGCATAGTGCCTTTCACTGCTGATGACTATGCAGCAATCAACCAGTGCTTGACAGTTTGAAGGCCATTCTATCAGGAAAACTATTGAGCTCTCTGAGAAAAGGAGAGTGTCAGGGTCAAAGGCCATTCGATTGCCAAAATGCTGAGACAAGTAATCGTCTGTCCGCTTCGTAAAGGACACGACACTGATAACGTAGAGTGGTGTCCGGAGGCAAACAACAGCGTAAATACTTGCTCGCGTACTCCCGCTCTCTCTCTCTCTTTCTCTCTCTCTCGTTCTCCTATAGAGGGTATGCACGTGATGTCACCGCTAGCAGAAGTCACCGCGGTTCCACCCACTGAGTGGCAGAAACAGGGAGATGAGTGGCAGAGTTGACTTCAATACTGTCTAAACTGAAGACCAAGATTTAATTAAAAAAAAAAAAAAAAATGAGGAAGAGCTGTTGTGCGATTGATTGTATGAACAGGTTTGAAAAGCAGTCGGAGCTATCGTTTCACAGACACCGAAAGACACAGAAAACAGACTTAGATGTGGATCCCGTTTGGTGTCAGGTAATAATAAAACTGGTCAAAAACTAATTTATTGTTTAAGTTTTTTGAGCTGATTTAGGATAATTTTGGTGTGCTGAATCCAAAAATCACATTAATTTTGCTCAATCGGGTCAACTTTCTGAACTATGCTACATATTGGCTTTTGAACATTTTTGCTTACATTTATGGGCATTTCACATCGTATGATACAAAATTCTTTCATATTCTTGCAATAAACAAGTTCTGAAGATTTTACTTTTGCCAATTTATGATAATGTTTTTTTTTAATATTACAGGTGAATGAAATGGCTTCGACTAGAAGATCTTGCAAAAATAAGCCTGACGTATTCTGCTCCATCTGCGGTGAATACACCACTGTACCTAACAGGAATCAAGTCACAAGTTTCATAAAGTGTGCTTACCAATCTTATTTTGGTATTAATTATTATATTTTGTGAGAAGATCAAATTTTTCAAAATCAAATTAGCAAAAAACCTGACCTGATTGAGAAAAACAGATGTCATTTTTGGATTAGCGGCTCAAAATGGTCCTAATTCAGTTGAAAAAACCTAGACAACTTGCAAAAAACATTCTTTTGTAACCCAGTGTAATTTATGCTGTGTTTTTGGGTCCAATCAGACCTTAAATGACGTATTGTTTTGGCTAATGTTACTTCTTAGTGCAGCTCTTGGTTTCATGATCAGATCTTTCATGGTTTTGTCTTTATTACCTCCGCCAAGGAGGTTATGTTTTTGCCAGGGTTTGTTTGTTTGTCTGTCTGTCTGTTTGTTTGTTTGTCTGTCCGTTAGTGTGAAACATAACTCAAAAAGTTATGGACAGATTTGGATGAATTTTCAGGGTTTGTTGGAAAGGGGATAAGAAAGAAATGATGAATTTTGGTGGGGATCGGGGGGGGGGGGGCCCACGGGGGGGGGCCACTGATCAGCCTTGGCGGAGGTCTACGCTCTCCGAGTGCTTCTAGTTTTTGTGATTGTGAACCTTGTGCTCCTACATGATTAGTAAACTAACTGAAACTGAGGCTAACCTAGTTTTACAAATACAGGGGAACTGGAGCATAAAGCTACGACAGAGTAATTAGAGCCACATAAGAAAATAAAAACGCTTGTCACTACGAGAATAAAGTCATAGAATATCGATATAAAACCCGTAATTTTATGAGAATAAAGTCGAATACAAAAGAATCACAATGTTATGAGAATAAAGTTGTAGTTATAAAACAAAACCTCATAATTTAATAAAAATGTCATTCGTTTATGAAATTAAAAGTCATCATATTCTGACAATAAAGCCATAATATTACAAGAATAATGTCGTAATTAAAAACGGTGGGAAAAATATCATCATTTCCCAGAATGCAGTGGTGCCCTGCTGGTCCACAGCAGTAGTATCTGTGTTGGATAAAGGACTGGATCTGAACTAGACTCAGTAAATCTGCTCAGTCCCAGTAGATCATGCATATATTCACTGGGGTCAGTCCACGGTCTACTGGAAATGACCTTTGGATCAGCTGGTTCTGGGCCCTAGTTTTAGAGCCTTTGGATCAGCTGGTTCTGGGCCCTAGTTTTGGACCCTTTGGATCAGCTGGTTCTGGGCCCTAGTTTTAGAGCCTTTGGATCAGCTGGTTCTGGGCCCTAGTTTTGGACCCTTTGGATCAGCTGGTTCTGGGCCCTAGTTTTGGACCCTTTGGATCAGCTGGTTCTGGGCCCTAGTTTTGGACCCTTTGGATCAGCTGGTTCTGGGCCCTAGTTTTAGAGCCTTTGGATCAGCTGGTTCTGGGCCCTAGTTTTAGAGCCTTTGGAACAGCTGGTTCTGGGCCCTAGTTTTGGAGCCTTTGGATCAGCTGGTTCTGGGCCCTAGTTTTGGACCCTGTGGATCAGCTGGTTCTGGGCCCTAGTTTTAGAGCCTTTGGATCAGCTGGTTCTGGGCCCTAGTTTTGGACCCTTTTGGATCAGCTGGTTCTGGGCCCTAGTTTTGGAGCCTTTGGATCAGCTGGTTCTGGTCCTAGTTTTGGACCCTGGTTGTCAGTCCTGATGAAACCATGTATATTAGTTTCAGGTCCAAATAGCGCTGACCCCCTCCCCCCTGGATCAGGTCTGGGTCCTCCATTTGTGTCCACATGTCAGTGTTCATGGACCACTTGTTCTTGGTAGCTCGTACAGATCCATGTCCAGTCCAACTGTCCTTCATTTAATTTCATATTTCACATTTTCCCTTTTCTCTGGCTGTGTTTACTGCCATACTCCATCATGTTCAGCAGGTTGGTTTTTGACACTCAGTCTGACTTAGAGGGGCGTGGCCTGGGGGGTGGAATGATATATGTGCATCCCTTCTGTATGTGAATGGACTGTGACATCACAAGCCACCTCTTTTTACCGCAAAGCATACGGCAGTGCTACCGCAAAACACAACATACCGTAATGAAAACCACAGATCTGGATACTGAGCCAAAGGAGACAGTAAAAAAAACATACAAATACAACCTAAATCAGAAAAATATGGAACATTATGGAAAAAATACAAACAAAAGCAGTGACAATAACAGTTTCTTTGACTTCTGACTCATTCTAAATAGCATAAACATACTATATTTAATGTTTTTTGTGTGCAACTTTATTTCATTTTTTTAACCCATAAAGACCCAAACAGCTACTGGCATCTAAAAGCATCTACTGATCTAAACTGTTTAATACCTGTTGATCCACTAATCCTATCAATATATTTACATAATTGTTGTAAAATACAGTTCTTCATCTTTTCATGGTCATCAGATATGACCCATTTGGACATTCAGAGGCTCCGTAGTTACCGTGGAAACACTGTCATCTTCTACAACATTGATTCAAACAAACAAAAATGAAAAAAAAAAAAAAAATACAAAATAATACTGTGAAAAAATAAGCAAAAACATTGACAAAAATTTAAAAAGAATAAAATAAGAAACGAAATGAACAAAATTGAAGGAAAAAAACATGTAAAAATGGGCAAGAAAATGAACAAAGATAAATTATATCAACAAAAGGCAGTAAGAAAATGTATAAAATAATAAATAAAATGGAAAAAAAATATCAAATAAAAAAAAAAAAAAAATTAATAAAAAAAAGAATTTAAAGACTGATTCACCAGTAAACCCATGGAGTTGGATTAATGACAGTGGATAAAATGAACAAAAATGAATATGTAAAAAAAAAAAAAAAAAAAAAAAAAAAAAACCTACAAAATAATACTGCGAAAAAATAAGCAAAAACTGACAAAATTTAAAAGAATAAAATAAGCAACAAAATGAACAAAAACAGCCAAAGTAATGAATAACATGAAGAAAAATTAATAATAAATCAACCAAATATTAAATAATATTAACAAAAAAAAGCCGCAAAACTGAACAAAATTGAAGAAAAAAAGAATGTAAAAAATGGGCAAGAAATGAAAAAAAATCAATTATTTCAACAAAAAGAAGTAAGAAAATGTATAAATAATAAATAAATGAACAAAATATGAAATAACGCAAACAAAATTAATTTTAAAAAAAAATTTAAAGATTTATTCCCTAGTAAAAACCCATGGAGTTGGATCAATGACAGTGGATAAAATGAACAAAAATTCATAATAAATCAACCAAATATTAAATAATATTAGCAAAATAAGCTGCAAACTGAACAAAATTGAAGAAAAAATGTAAAACGGGCAAGAAAATGAACAAAAATAAATTATATCAACAAAGCAAGCAAGAAAATGTATAAATAATAAATAAAATGAAAAAAATATGCAATAAAACAAACAAATTAATAAAAAAAAAAAATTAAAGATGAATTCCCCAGTAAAACCCATGGAGTTGGATCAATGACAGTGGATTGGACATACTGGGTTTATGTTCAGTTAATGAGAGATTTTTCTTAAAAAAAAAATAAAAAAATCACTTTTTCTTAATTTTCTGTTTTGATATAATTACCTTTAGACATCCTCTGAGCTTTTATGAACATTTATGTGTTCAGTAAATTAAATTCAAAAAAATACCAGTTTTTCACAGTAAAACACAAAATGCAGATGATGATATTACAGTACCTGTAGACTGATAGATCATTTGGGAGAGGTTAAATGATGAGAAAAATGTTGAAGTTGCCACTAAAATAATTATTTTTGTATCATACATAAAAATGAAGCAAGATAAAAGTGATGGAAAAGCTGTAAAAAGACAAAAACACACTTGTAGTCTCTGATTCTGTGAGTTAAAGCAACAAGTGTAATCTGAAAAAAAAAAAAAAAATCATTATCCTCAGATCATAACTGTCTAACTCAAACACAAATGGACAAAAGTATGTGGACACATTGAATTCAGGTGTTTCTTTTCTAACAGGGGTCTGGGATACAAAACAATAATGACTAACATCAGAATATAGTTTTATATTATGGGATAAATATCAGTGCATTGGTTAGTTTGGTTTAAATTGTTATCTTTGTTTCCAAAATGACTCAGAGATGGTTTGGACTTCATTTCTTTCAACACTGATTTTTTTTTTTTTTTTTTTTTTTATCCATGACTCTGATTTTAAATGTTCTTCCTCTAAATGTATCTAATATTTTTTCTGCTCTGACTTTAAATAATAATTTCTTTCTCATCTACCCATTGACTTTGATCACATCTGACTGAGGAAGAAAATCTACCATTTAAACTAGAGTGAAATATATATATTTTTTCAACTTTATTGGCATTATCAGCAAAAGCTTCTGACTTGTCCTTTGAAGAGAGCAGACATGTTTTTCTGAGCTCTGCTATCTGCTGCTTTTTTCCTCCCTCCCCCACTCTGCTTCGCCTTACAGTGTCTCGTCTGACTTACTTTACTGTTGAATCCCTGCTTGTTGAGCTCTCGAACAGCAAATATGGAACTGATCAACTGGTCACTCAGCGCAATTGACACAATTTTTTCATCCAGGAAGAATGGTCCTGGGGAGGCCCGCCTGCCCTGATGGGACGCTGCAGCCGGTTACACCCAGGACGCTTGGGACAAGTGGAGGGTGGTCTGTCTGTCTGGCTTGTCGGTGGAGGATGTAGAGGACATCTACTTACTTAAAATTATGATGGTGGGAAACCTTCTGATTGGCTTGGGAGTGGTCCTGATCTATCGCAAAATCAGCAAGACAGCAGCATGCAAAGAGACCCCGCTGCTGTCGGTGGAAATTGGGAAGCACTTCGGGGCGGTGAGTGATAATGTGAAGGAATTACAACTGGCAGTGAAGCAGACGGAGGAGAGTGTGCGAGACCTGGACGGAATTGTGTAGAGACTTAACCGGTCGAAGATGCTAAGGAATGCTGAGGCCAGGTAGAACAAAATTAAGTTATACTAAGTTTATGCAGTAATCAAGTTTCCCCACAGACTAAATTATTTCCCCTGAGAGCTGAGGAAGCAGCAGATTCTTCTTAAATCTACTCCCCCCTGCAGTCCAAACATCTTCCATGGTCAGGACAACAGTGGGCTGAACTGATAAGAACTGATAAAGGACTGAAAGAACTGAACTGTATGGACAGAGTGAACCCACTGGAGTCTCCTATCTTCACACATTCCACAGTTCTTCCACAGTTCAAGCATCTCGCCCTTCCCCATTCCCCTTTCACGTCTGCTGTCTGCCTAATGTTCACGCTGTCCCCCAATTCCCTTCAAATCCATGAAAAAATTCCAGCATGTGTCCACGTGTACTGTGTGAAAACTGTATGATGTCTTATATTTGTGCTTTGCATTATCTTCTGTTCTTCACTGCAATTTTTTCGAAGAAAAGGGTTTTTGTGGATGCGCTCTAGTTGTACTCTGTACTAGGAGCAGCGGCCTGATGTCCCTAATCATCAAACTTAATTTTGTTTGATGTACTCCGTACTGTCAAATGACAATAAAGGCAGTTCAGTATCAATAAAAGACAGATAATGAACAGTACACAACAAGATTGCTTAGAGAGTAGCTTTCACTTTACATCATACCATGAGAAAAAAAAGGAAAAACAGCCTGCACTGTAAAAAAAAATCTTTAATGTAACAGAATTTTCACTGTTTACTTTACAGATTTTTCCTGTGTTTTTAAGATGCAGGAAAATATCAATGAAATGACAAAAATAGACTGTGATTTTACATGTCAAATGTAAAATAACACGAAAAAACTGTAACTGTGAATAACCATAAAATTTCCATTTTTTAAAAGAAATATTTTTCTTTTTTCAAAGAAAAATACAGTTAAAATACATTTGCAAATGTATCATAATTTAACAAATACTTCTTTTCTATTTATGAGATTAAACTGTTAATTTAAAGTTTAATACTGTTAAAAAAAATTATACATATATATATATATATATATATATATATATATTTTTTTTTTTTTTTTTTTTTATTGTAACCAGATAAAATTACTGACAATTAACCGTAAAAGAAGTATTTGTTCTGCAAGTTTAACTAGTTTTTAACCAGTTTTTATCAGTGACCTTCTAACAACAGAGCATGAGTGCGATGAGTGTGGTGCTTCTGGGGGCGGGGTCCCTGGGGGGGCCGTGGGCGGGGCTGAGCGGCAGGGTTTCCATCTGCAGGCCCATTACGCCTCGTCTCCATTTCCCGTCTCTGGGGTGGACCTTAATGGACACATTAGCGTCTGGGTGCAGGTCGGAGGCCTGTAATGGCGCCTTCAGTGCTGACTAAGGCTGAAAGTGGGCGTGGACCATTAGACGGCATCTGCGTTGGATGATGTGGCGAATAAACCAGAGGACGGATCCATCTGTGAACGATTCCACGGACGACAAGAACATTCACTTCAAATCAGACATGACATTAATTCCAATAATAGACAATAAACCTGGGACAGACAGACAGTAAATAATATGGAATAATTTAGCTTTTAATACTTTATTCATATAAAACATTTAAATAATTACCAATTTCTTACTTTTCTCTTTACATTTCATTTTTCACTTGTTTGTGGTTTTTCTACCCTCTGTCTTTTTCTCTGCATTTGTTTGTTGCTGCTGTGAAATAAATAGTAAGTAAGTAAGTAAAGTCAATTTTATTTATAGAGCACGTTTCACAGACAGTCACAAATAAAAATAAATAAATAAAGTCTTATAAGTTGTGCAGTAATCCTCTGTTCTTACATAAACCATGTAATATTTATTCAAATACAAATGGACTATTATTTATAGACTTTTATAGATAAACGCACTATTATGTCAGTTCATATTTATGTATATGTATCTGTTATGTGTGTATTTATGTATATATTTTTATTCACTCTTTTAATTCTATTCTTATTTTACTTTTGTTAGATTTTATATTTTATTTTCTTATTTACTTTAGTTTTTTGTAATTTTATATTCACTCTATTCTTATTTTTTAATGTATTGGTTTTATATTCATATTGTTGCACTGACTGGAGAAGTTAATCTATTCTATTCTATTCTATTCTATTCTATTCTATTCTATTCTATTCTATTCTATTCTATTCTATTCTATTCCATAATAGTAGGTACATAGATAAAGTTATTTTCATACCAGGACACATTTTGTCTCTAGGACACAACATAAATAATAAGTTAAGGTTCATCTGTTCATTTATTCTGTTCATGGCCAAGCTGTTAGGTGTATTTCTATTTATTTCCAATTTTTTTCCTTAAATCCTTCATTTTAACATAAATACACTTATTTCTACTCCTTAAACACACACACACACATATATATAAATATATAAATATATATATATATATATATATATATATATAATTTATTTTTATCTGTTAAAAGTATTTAATGAAAGTATATTATGTTACAAAAAAAAAAGAAAAAGAAACAAAGAAATAAGCAAAATGTATACAGAAAAAAAACCCTTTAAAATGAAATATCTTCATTTTATCTTCTGGATCACGTGCATAAAACATATTTAATATGCACATGATTAACTGATTTAAAAATATTATAATTTACTTAGAGATATTTCATTGAATTATTCTTTCTGCATATGTTTTATTAATTTCTCAGTTAAATATTGAATTAATTTCTAAAGTGCAAAAGATGAAAATGTCATAAAAACATGAAAACGAGAAAAAAAAAAACACAATACAAAAGATAAAAAACGTCAGAAAGATACAAGATGAAGAAAACCACTTAAAAATCATAAAAGTTGAAAATGACACAAGAAGAAAACGAAAAAGTCACAAAATAAATAAGATTTTAAAAAGCTGCAAACGATGAAAATGACAAATATCACAAAAGATGAACAAGATGTAAATTAAATAAAGACAATATAAGCGATAAAGATATAAAAACTGATATAAACTTTCAGATACAAGATGAAAATAAGAAAATAAAGTAAATGATGACAAAAACAGAAAAATACATGATGTAACTGTGACGGAGCAACCTCTTTGCTGAGTGCAGACAGTGCGCACTCACACTTTTGCACACGCACACACACACACACACAATACATGCCACACAAGTACACACCACATACACGTTGCGCGCACACACACACACACACACACACACACACACACACAGTTTCCTGTAGTTCGTACAAGGGTGCACACTTGTCTGTTCTACACACCGACATACGCACACATTCAACACATTCATGCTTGACACTCACCACACGCTCTGCTTCCTGCAGACTGAAGCTGAGTCGGCCAAACAGGGGTGTAGCCAGCGCCGCCGCCGTCTAATAAAGGGGCGCTGGGTGGGAAAATGGTCACCTGACCATTTAATTGATGGTTTTCACTTCTTAGGGTTTTTTCTGTCAGGTAGAGTGGTTTGTGATAAATATAGAGTGGAAATGCTAAAGAGGGTATTCTTCTTTATTTCCTTTGTGTTCTGATGTGTCTTTTTCTTGTGATTTTCTGAGGAAAAATCATGTTTGAGTAATTGATTACTGTGGGTCATGCCCAGTGGGAGGGGCTTTTCCCTATAAATGTCGGCCATTTTGGCTTTGTTGAGTGAGTGTGATAGAGCTGACAGCATGTTGTGGGTGTTTGTCAGTCTACAAAGAGGTTCTGACTTTTCTTTTCCTTTTTCTGTTAACTCATGTAAATAGCTGTCACTGTTTGAGAGAACTGGATAAAAAAGCCTATAAAGGAAGACCTTTATTTAGTTTATTTTTCAACAAGCCATTTTACAGTGTTTAAAAGTAGAGCCCCGCTACAGTAACGACAATAAAGAAACAAAAAACCAGAAACAAACTGGAACATGTGAGTTTGAATCAGATCAAACAGACTTAAATACTCCTTTTTCCTCATGTATCTGTTCTCTGTCGACTCTAGAAAGAATGTGTCAACATTCACCTGTATCTGAAGGGGGCAGAGCTTACACAAACACCCTCCAGGTAAAAGCCGCCACACCTGTAGGACACCTGCGTGAAGTTGGCCCCCCACCCAATGAAAATCTCTGGATAAATAGTCTCAGTCTCCGTTTGTGCTTCGTTAGTGCTGGTTTGTGCAATTAAAATTTTCGTTTGTGCTATTATGGTTTTATAGAAATTTACAACATTATTTTTAGCTAAATGATGTCACGCACCCCCCCACTTCCTCTAAATCGAGCAGAAATAGTGGCGTTTGTTTGTGCTTCGTTAGTGTTGGTTAGTGCCGTTAAAATTTTCATTTGTGCTATTATAGTTTTTGAGTTACTAACAATTCTTTGAAAGGTCATTCTGAGGTCAGTCAGCCTCCCACTTACTCCAAATTTAACCGAAATGGTGGCGTTTGTTTGTGCTTCGTTAGTGCTGGTTTGTGTAATTAAAATTTTCATTTGTGCTATTATGGTTTTATAGAAATTACAAGATTTATTTTCAGCCGATGACGTCACACAGCCCCCCACTTCCTCTAAACTGAGTGGAAATGGTTATGTTTCTTTGTGCTTCGTTAATGCTGGTTTGTGCCATTAAAATTTTTGTTTGTGTTATTATTAGGCCGTAAGGTGAACGCTGCATCATTTTATCCCGTTCCGACATATGGGGCACTACAATCTTTTTACTCACTTACAAAGATATATTGTTCCTGAGCTAAATGTCAAAAGTTCTCCATTTGCAATCCTGCAGTTTTTTAAAATCAGTGTTTGAAGTCGGTCCTACTGAACTTTATTCACCCAATGCTATTGTTATCATGCGTGCTGCGGTTTGAGTCACATGTAACCTGCTGGTCCAATAAGGAAGCGCAAAACATCCAAGATAGCTTACGACCAGGAAGCGAGCTTCCTGTAGTTTGGAGGAGGAAAATACGATGAAAAGTTTTAAAAAGCCAGCAAAAATATGGAATATGCACCTCATATGCATAAAAAAGAAATAATACAGGATTTTTCAGCCAAACGATGGGAAACGTTAAGAAACTGTGTCGAACGATGGCTTTATTTGAGTGGTGAGAGCAGGACTATAACTGAAACTTATAAACACTATCACTACTGACTTTGACAATGTTCCAGAAGATGTTGGGTTTCATGCAACATGCTACAGACGATTCATTGATAAAAAGCGATTGGATTCCGCGGAGACACATTCAAGAGAGAATCCAGATGTCAGTGAATCACAGGGAGGCGAGTCTGTGCAAACAGAGGATGAACACCAGCAGCACCGCAGGATCAACAAGTGGAACTCCCAGGAAGAAATGACGGTCCAGGATGGGTCTACCTACTGTTTCATCTGGTCCTGTTCTGCCTGCCTTGTGCATAACATGCAAAAAAAAAAAAAAAAAAAAGTGGATAAATACATCACCGTGTCTGGCAAACGCACAAAGGATCATCTTTCACTGGTACAGATGTTATCAGCAGGTGTGTAAAAAAAAATTCTCTCTTACACCCACACACAAACACTGTATATAAGTAAGTGTGTAAGTTTATTCTATTCTCTACTACTGCTACTGCTATTACTACTATTACTACTACTGCTATTACTACTATTACTACTGCTACTACTATTACTACTATTACTATTACTACTATTACTACTACTACTATTACTACTATTACTACTACTGCTATTACTACTATTACTACTGCTACTACTATTACTACTATTACTACTGCTACTACTATTACTACTACTACTATTACTACTATTACTACTACTGCTATTACTACTATTACTACTACTGCCACTGCTATTACTACTATTACTACTGCTACTACTATTACTACTACTACTATTACTACTATTACTACTACTGCTATTACTACTATTACTACTGCTACTACTATTACTACTATTACTACTGCTACTACTATTACTACTACTACTATTACTACTATTACTACTACTGCTATTACTACTATACTACTACTGCCACTGCTATTACTACTATTACTACTACTGCTATTACTACTATTACTACTGCTACTACTATTACTACTACTGCTATTACTACTATTACTACTACTGCTACTGCTATTACTACTATTACTACTACTTGCTTATTACTACTATTACTACTGCTACTACTATTACTACTACTACTATTACTACTATTACTACTACTGCTATTACTACTATTACTACTACTGCTATTACTACTATTACTACTGCTACTACTATTACTACTACTACTATTACTACTATTACTACTACTGCTATTACTACTATTACTACTACTGCCACTGCTATTACTACTATTACTACTACTGCTATTACTACTATTACTACTGCTACTACTATTACTACTACTGCTATTACTACTATTACTACTACTGCTACTGCTATTACTACTATTACTACTACTGCTATTACTACTATTACTACTGCTACTACTATTACTACTACTACTATTACTACTATTACTACTACTGCTATTACTACTATTACTACTACTGCCACTGCTATTACTACTATTACTGCTGTTACTACTATTACTACTACTGCTATTACTACTACTACTGCTATTATTACTATTACTACTACTGCTATTACTACTATTACTACTACTGCTATTATTACTATTACTACTACTGCTACTACTGTTACTACTACTGCTATTACTACTACTACTGCTATTATTACTATTACTACTACTGCTACTGCTATTACTACTACTACTACTACTGCCACTGCTATTACTACTATTACTACTACTGCTATTACTACTATTACTGCTATTACTACTATTACTACTGCTACTACTATTACTACTACTGCTATTACTACTACTACTGCTATTATTACTATTACTACTACTGCTACTGCTATTACAACTACTGCTATTACTACTATTACTACTACTGCTATTATTACTATTACTACTACTGCTACTGCTATTACTACTATTACTACTACTGCTATTACTACTACTACTGGTATTATTACTATTACTACTACTACTACTGCTATTGCTATTATTACTGCTACTGCTATTACTACTATTACTACTACTGCTATTACTACTATTACTACTACTGCTATTATTACTATTACTACTACTGCTACTACTGTTACTACTACTGCTATTACTACTACTACTGCTATTATTACTATTACTACTACTGCTACTGCTATTACTACTACTACTACTACTGCCACTGCTATTACTACTATTACTACTACTGCTATTACTACTATTACTGCTATTACTACTATTACTACTGCTACTACTATTACTACTACTGCTATTACTACTGCTATTATTACTATTACTACTACTGCTACTGCTATTACTACTACTACTACTACTGCCACTGCTATTACTACTATTACTACTACTGCTATTACTACTATTACTGCTATTACTACTATTACTACTGCTACTACTATTACTACTACTGCTATTACTACTGCTACTGCTATTATTACTATTACTACTACTGCTATTACTACTATTACTACTACTGCTATTATTACTATTACTACTACTGCTACTACTGTTACTACTACTGCTATTACTACTACTACTGCTATTATTACTATTACTACTACTGCTACTGCTATTACTACTACTACTACTACTGCCACTGCTATTACTACTATTACTACTACTGCTATTACTACTATTACTGCTATTACTACTATTACTACTGCTACTACTATTACTACTACTGCTATTACTACTACTACTGCTATTATTACTATTACTACTACTGCTACTGCTATTACTACTACTACTGCTATTACTACTATTACTACTACTGCTATTATTACTATTACTACTACTGCTACTGCTATTACTACTATTATTACTGCTACTGCTATTACTACTACTACTACTGCTATTGCTATTATTACTGCTACTGCTATTACTACTACTATTACTGATCATAACTCATTCTCTCTCACACAAAATGCTGCTTGCAGCTTAGCGAAACTGGGTATATGTGTGTTTCAGAAATGAGCTGCCTTCAATGTCAGCTATGAGATCTTCTCTTCTGTCAGCAGATCATCAGGCAAAGAATTATTATTGTTGTGAACCACCACCACCAAACATTCATACACCAGAGTGAGTGGCACTGGGTGAAGTGTCTTGCCCAAGAACACAATGGACTGACTAGGACAGAGCAGGATTTGAACCGCCGACCCTTCGGTTATTGGACGACCTGCTCTACCATCTGAGCCATGGCCACCCAGTCTTACTGACAGTGTCTAATTATTGCTCCTTGGTAGTTTGCCCTGTCCATGCCTCCAACATGTGATGCTCTAAACCAACACTGCAAAAGGACAAACTAACAAACAGCAATAATGAGACACTGTCTGAAAGGTATTATGTGTGCACCCTCACCCACTGGTAGTGGATGGCACATTGAGGATGGGGAGTCAACAGTGAACTGGATGACTAAAAATCCTGCTCCTCAAAGTGTTCTGCAGTTCATCCACTGCACTTGGAAACAAGGCAAATGTGATACAGACAGGTGTTCCTGTATGTCAGCAAGACTGTCTTTCACTGATCTGTGTAGGTGGCAGCACTGTGTGAATGTTCAGAAGGAAACAGAAGATAGAGCTACATGGGATGATGTTTCTGACAGTGATGGTGATGATTAGACATGTTATAGAACCATAAAAAAGCATCCATTGAACAAAAATAAAAGTTTACAGTGTAATGTGTAAAAAACCAGACCAACATCTATTAAAAAAAACATGTATTGTTACATGACAAACGCATCATTGTTAAATGAAGAAAAGAAACCCTGCAACTGTAAACACTGTAAATGTCAAGCAATGCTGTTACATTTATATTTGTGTGTGTGTGTGGCTAAATTCACCATGTGTAATATGTGAAATCAGTAGAAGCTTTTTTCCACAAATTTCCAAGATTTCATGGTCTAAATTCACATTGCATGTGTGTTGGAAATTTCTATTGTAACTCGATGAGTGAAGAGGTTCAGGCGGTCCGTTGTCTTACAAAAGTATTTATTGATTGCAATCAGGAGACAGCCAAGTACGTATCAAAATGACATCCTATGAGTGTCTCATAAGAGTGAGGTCTCTCTGGCTTTTTATAATGGTATTACAGACATTTCCTAGACAGTAAACAGGAACTAGGTATTCACTTGTAGTTACATTGGTGTGTATTGGATGAACTTTTACACATATCTAACACAGCGAGTGTAGCAGACACCCAGGTGCGACAACGGTAAAAAGAAGTCGCACCCTGTAACCACAAACATAAGGTTAGGCTGGTTTTAGCTAGACATAGCAGAAGTGAAAACACAGTTTTAGCTAGATGCAGAAGAGATGAGAACACAACGTTCATAAGTTTAAGCACAAAGTTCAAAAGGTTAACTTGTATACTGCTGGTTGGCTGGTTTATATGTTTCTAAATGGTCTATATATGTTTCTATGCAGTTTACTACTGGTTGGCTGGTTACCTCCGCCAAGGAGGTTATTTTTTGCCAGTGTTGGTTTGTCTGTCTGTCCATGTGCAAGATAACTCAAAAAGTTATGGACGGATTTGGATGAAAATTTCAGGAAATGTTGATACTGGCACAAGGAACAAATGATAAGTTTTTGTGGTGATCGGGGCGCACTGATCTGCCTTGGCGGAGGTCTGCGCTCTCCGAGTGCTTTTGTAGTTTATGTATGTTTCTATCTGGGTTACTGCTGGCTGCTTTGTGCATTTCTTCTCACGCTTCGCACATCTTCGCATTGTTTTCACGTAAGTGATGTCGTGTATGGATTGCACCCCCCCCCCCCCCCCCCCCAACCTGCTATAGGGAATTGATACATTGTACTGTAAATGTGTTTGTGTCTGCTCAGTCAATGAGCCGCCCTAACTCGACCCCAAATAAAGTGTCCAAGGTAACCCACTGATCCGCGCCTCACTAATTTCTTTGAATAGGATGGGATGGTGAGGGAGATAAAATTTAGGAAATAACTAAAACTAATACTTGAACTAAATTAAAACTAAGCATTCAGAAAAAACGATAACTAATAAAAACTAGAAAAGCACTTGGAGAGCGCAGGCAGATCAGCACCCCCCCCCCCCCCCTTCCCCGATCATCACCAAAACTTAATCATTTGTTCCTTGCGCCAGTATCAAAATTTTCCTGAAATTTTCATCCAAATCCGTACATAACTTTGAGTTATCTTGCACACGGTCAGACAGACAAACAAACCAACGCCGGCAAAAAACTAACCTCCTTGGCGGAGGGAACTAGCAAACATGCTCTAAAAACTAATTAAAACTAACTGAATTAGAAAAAAAAGTCAAAACTAAATAAAACTAAACTATAATTAAAAATCCAAAACTATTATAACCTTGATCCATACAATGACGTAATTGCATTATCTGAAGAATGCATTGACATATCTGGCTCAAATTTATCCTGTGGATGCATCTTGTCATGGAGCAGAAGAAGAATATTGAAAACAGGTGACCATGACCTACTTTTTCCAGGTCCAATGGCCTTTGGCAGTTATAATATCTGAGTACTTTCAAATATAAATATGTATGGAATAAGTTATACACAAAGACAGTCCAATCTAAATTATAGGGCAGGAACTTTCAACAGAATCATATTTATATTAGGAGATTAAAAGTGCTCAGCATGTTATGTTATCTTACATCCATTGCCCTCACAGATTCCTGCAGCTAAGCTACAGTTACATACATACATTTACATTCCAATAAAGGTTATTGATAACATGCCTCTGAAGTCAGACTTTTTGCACCATTACAATACTTATAGGCAACTAATCATCATATCTTCTGCTCCATGAAACCCACATTAATGCTTAGTAGGACACATATGGTTCTTTGATACATTTACATTAGACTAAAATGTGTTCTTTTTCAATGTTAATATGTGCGGCTCAGTGGCGATTTCTCACAGACTGCAAGGGAAGCCCGGCTTCCCCTAAAATTATGAAAATTAAATGGTTAAATATGTTCGGTTGTGTTGACATTTTATTGACTACAAATGTGTTAGAACACGTTCATCTCAAAGACGAGTTCGTTCAGAATCAGCTTTATCACAAATCAACGGACGCGATGTCGTTCACTTCTCCTCCATTCCCGTGTCTGTGTTTTCCTCCTCCATCTCTGCTCAGTGCATTTGTCCGTAGACTGTGTCCGTCTCTGGGCGTCAATGGAACTGAGTGGAACAGTTTTTTTCATTGCCTCAAAACTGGACAGTAATTGGATAAATGCCACGATGTTGTCCCGCCCCCGGACGCCGGGCGTCTCTGGGGGTGAATGGAGCTGTGGGCGGAGCTCGGCCGGGCTGGACGCCAGAATCTCACGTGCTGATTGGAGGATCGGTCAAAAGGCTGAATCCCGTTCGATTGACAGCTGTTTTCAGGTCTACTCCTTCACTGATACAGTTCAGTTTCATACCGTCACACATTCTGCTGTGAAATGGTGAGAGAAACCACTACGAAATCACTCGTTCATTTTTTGCACTGTAAATAAAACACACTCATTGTACTTCCTTGTTTCAATTTAACATAATTTCAGCGTTTTCTTGTTTCGGTTCCATAATTTAATCATTTCTAGTCCGAGTTTAATATCGTTTTGTAGATAGTTAAATCAGTCAGACTGTCGGCTAGGTCGCAGTGAAAGGAGCATCTGTAGTTTAAAAAGGCTGAAGTCTTACACCCACAACACACTGGGCCAAGGCAATCTGAGCAGAGAGGACACTGGTCCAGTCCCTACTTGGTACAATAAGGTCACTGAGCATTTTCTTAAAAAGGAACGGAGGGCCGAATTTATGTGTAAATAACTTGGCAATTTTTCATTTATTTATTTATTTTTTTTAATGTAAGCCGACAATGAGCTTCCCCTGTCTGAAAGACGGGCAGCCGCCACTGATGCGGATGAAACAGGTAGCCTAGTGCATTCCAAATGTTTAAACATTAACATTTTAATATAATATTACAGTCATTATGGCCTTTAGAAAAATGTTGTTTGGGGAGGTGGGGTAGTGCACTATAGGCCCCTCCCCTGTGGCGCTGCCTAAGCTTTGTCCTAATGGCATTTTTTCCCCTTACATCAGGGGTGTCAAACTCATTTTAATTCAGGGGCCACATTCAGCCTAATATGAAATAAAGTGGGCCGGACCAGTAAAATAATGCAAATAATAGGATAAGAACTTAGAAATAACATCAACTCCAAAGTTTTCTCTATGTTTTTGAGTGAAAAAAGTAAAATTTCATAATTAAAATGTTTACGTCTTCGAACCCTTCTTGAACGTAACATGAACAAATATGAACAACCTGAAAATTCTTAAGAAAAATGTGTAATTTTAACAATATTACACCTCAGTTTATCATTTATACATGTGCATCACAACTTCCAGATCACAGTGGATCTACAAATACACAAAACATTTAATAACAGGCAGAATACTGTTAAAATACTACATACTTCTCTTAAGACATTTCAGGTTGTTCATATTTTTGTGAAAAACCAGTCTGTAAATGTAAACATTTTTGTGTAATTTTACTTTTTTGACACCAAAACAAAAAGAAAAAAATAGCTTTTTTTCATTATTTATAAGTTATTATGATAGTATTTTACTGGTCTGACCCACTTTAGATCGAACATCTTTGACTGATAATATCTTCAGTGTAATTTTTACATTTCATAAATTCATCCCAGGGGCCAGATTGGATCCTTTGGCGGGCCAGTTTTGGCCCCCGGGCCGCGTGTTTGACACCTGTGCCTTACATTTACTTTTATACTTTAAGCAGTTTTGAAACCAGTACTTTAACACTTTTACTGGAGTAAAAAGCTTGAGTTGCTAATTCAACTTCTACAGAAGACTTTTTAAACCCTAATATCTATACTTCTACTTGAGGAATGAATGGGAATACTTTGGACACCTCTGCTCACTGTCCTGTTCAAATAATTAAATCGAAATGAAATGTTTTGTTCTGTAACCAACATTGTTTATGTTTGGTCACTAACTTGTCTCAAAAATTCGCAGCTTTATGACAGGTTGGTAGGCGTCTGACATTGTAGCCATGATGGTAAAAGTACCACCTTTATAAATGAGACTTCCTGGCTCTCTTGCTTTCTTTCTGACAAATGATACACCTGATCCATCCATCATCTCATCATAAAGTGCCTTATTACACTCTCTGCTTTTGTCAAACATTCCCACTGCATACACATTGGAGTAAATAACAAAGTCATAAGGCACAGAGAACATAATGGCCATTTTCCTAGTGCTCAGCTGTGTTTGATTGTTCTGGAGATCATACGTGATGACGCCAACAGATCCACGTGCTGTGTGAGGGGTTTTGACAAACACAGCAACATCAGATGTTCCAGAGTCAATGAAGGGGGACTGAGGTATCACACACTGTCCGCTGTAAAGGTGCATCCTAGACATGAAAACAGCAAAATAACCAGAATGATTTCAACATAATAAAGCATGGTCCGACTGTTCATGAGTATTAATAATCAAAGGTACCTGGGATTACAGAGGCTGTACTTTTTACAGGCGTTAATGATCTGGACATTGCACTGGCGATGGGTAGGAGCAGCAGCAGCGATGGCTACACTGGCTGCAATGGCGGCTCCAAGACCTGAAGCTGCTGCTTCTGCTGCCTCTGCCATATTGGATCTGTTTAAAGACACACAGACAGTTCAGTACAAATTAATGTCAAACTGTTCTGAAAAAGAGGCTTCTGTATTTTTTGACATCTGCAGGCATTCCCCTGTTGATCATTTAAGGAGGCCTTGAGTTATTCAACCCTTTAACCCTGAGCCCTGATTCCAGGTAAAGGTTCACATATTAACCCTTTAACCCCTGAGCCCTGATTCCAGGTAAAGGTTCACATATTAACCCTTTAACCCCTGAGCCCTGATTCCAGGTAAAGGTTCACATATTAACCCTTTAACCCTGAGCCCTGATTCCAGGAGCTTTGCTGTTATTTTTTCCATTTCCCTGATGAGTCACTCTTTCCATTGACCAACAGTAGGCGGTCATGGCTTACATCAGGACACAGTTGTCATCTTTTTTGCCTCCGATACAAGAATTTTGAATAAATACATTTTTCTTTACACAGAAAGTCCCAAGGAAGCACTCCAAAATAAAGATCAGCAGATAAACCTAATGTTAATTTGTAAAATGTTAGAAAGTTCTACCCGGATCCCTTCCCAAAACACTCTCAATTTAGGACAATCCCAAAAGATGCATGTGTGTGTGGTCCTCAATTTGTCCACATTGTCTCCAGCAAAGATTTGTCTCAGTTTTGTCAAATTTAGAGATGAAAAATGGAGTTTTAAAAAATCAGAGGTTCCCTTTCCAAATAAATCCTTTCCATGTTGGGCTACTAGTCAATTTATGTCCATTCTCACACACCTGTTCCCAAATTTGGTCTTCAGTCACAACATTCATTTCCAATTCCCACTTCTCCTTTACTTCAAGAGTGCTCCCTGGTACAGTTGTCTGTAAACATGTGTATACATGTGATTAGAGCCCGACTGATTAATCGGCCGGCAGATTAATCAGCCCAATTATAGCTTATCACCGATTAATCAACATCAGCCAATATGTAGCTGATTTATTAACTTTTTTGCTGTGGATATTCTGTCGCTCGCTGGTCCTGTGCGTATGTGTGCGCTGCCTGGAGAGTTAGAGGAACAGTAAAGCCAGTCAGTTTCACTTTCACTTCTGCTCGGACAATCACGCTATCACCCCCTACACAAACGCACATACACAATCACGGAATCACCGGACCGCTACCACCACCACCACCACCACCACCCCGTTCCGACAAGGATGGACTGCTAATCCTACCCCCACTGGACCCTCCGCCCCCCCCAGTTTTATGAACTATTCACCCCCCTCACACACCCATGTCCGTGCACTTCTGTCTACCTCACAGTTTCATTCTGCAGCCACGACTGGGTATTAATATTGTAGGGGAGACCGGGGACAGTTGTAACACGGGTCAGTTGTAACTCTTGCAGTTGCTCTAATCAGGAACAATTTAGGACTCACCTAATTCACTCTGCACATGCTCAGTTAGTCCTTAGTCTACATGGGAAGTTGTGGTGCCGTGAGGGAGACAGATCAAAATTTGTGAGTGAACACATAATTTTGTGGAAATATTTTTTACTCTAATTATTTTTGTGATTGCATAGTTTGCTTTGTAGTTGGACTCATCAAAGGTAGGTGTCGCTTACATTTTAAAGAAGGATTTACCAAACAATTTTTATGTCACTACTTATAAAATATAGACTCACATCTTTTTCAAAAGTCTGCTCTCCCCAGCATAAAAACTACCACATCTACAACCTGTGGTTCCACTCAGGCCACAGACTAGTCTAATATAAGACTATTATACAGCGTTTGAAAGTTGGGTCAATTATATTTCTGAGATAAACAAAGATTTATACAATTGTTAATCCACCTGTCCACAATGATCTAATATAAGATTATTATATCCTGTATAGATCAGTGTTCTTATTTCATATATCGGTCAATATATCGGTTATCGGCCAATATCGGATATCGGCCAATACAATGGATATCAGCTTTTTTTTTTAGCCCCCAATATCGGTATTGGCCCCGAAAATTCCATATCAGTCAGGCTCTAGATGTGATCCAGTTTTTTTCCACAATTTTCTTTCTTTATGGTCTCATAAAGAAAAGTTCCAGGCCAGAAGGTCACATCATAAGAAAAGGCCATTCTTTATGGGACACCAGATAGCTTCTCAACTGTAAGAACCTGTAGAAATAATATCAAAATGAATGAAAAACAATAGGGCCTTGCTTCAAGGCAAGGCCTCTCACTGTGAGTGAGAGGGCCTTACCTTTCTGCTCAGTCCCTAATTAAACATTAGTCGCTTTTCCATTGGACATCTGTGCAAAACTTTACCCATATTTACTAAATGTCGAAAAAACAGAAGTGTGTAATGACGGTTTTTCCATTAAATCACAAATGCAATGATTTATTTATTATCGCGAGATGACATGAGAAGTCATTCCATAAACATGGTGACGAACGTAAATATGGTGTCCATTTACAGATATATTCATTATTATTATATATTACCCCTCTATCTCGTACTAAATTCTAAAATGATTGGATTTCCTGGTGTGTCCACACATACCCACCATGTTTCTTCTTCCTCTTCTCTTGTTGAAACGTCAGTCAACATCCGGTTTTTTAATTCACCTGAATCTAGTTACAAAAAAAGGTCTTTCCATTGCAGTTTTGCATGATATATCATTTGTGCTAGGCCTGAAAAACCACCTCTTGCCAGCAAAACAACTTTTAATCGAAAAGTGAGACTTGTGGCGAAACTGTCAATTTTCCAATAGGTAAATTTTTATGCGCAAGTTATATTTGCGCAATTTGAGGGTCAATGGAAAAGTGACTATTATCTAGTTGCGAATGCTCATGTGAAGGTTTTGGTCATGATCCTGATTAAATATTGAGCTGTTCAACACAAACCCATACTGCAGTTTATTATCTTATCTTAGAACTCATGTCCTGAAGTAAACATTTTGAATGAATAAACAAGAAAAACAATGTTAATCATCAAAATGCTGAATAGTACATATAATATTCAGCCAACCTTTAGTCCAGAGTGTCAAACTCAATTTAGTTAAGGGGCCACATACAGGGTGACCCAAAAAAAAGTATACACTCAGTTGACTGCTTGTTTAAAAGCCATTGAAGCATATCTACATAGGTTGTCATGCTTCAGTGATTCATTAAGGTCACTCAATGCAGCAGGTCATTTCTCTTCTCTCCAATTCATGTGCTTCTGTTGAAAATGAAGAAAACTTTAGCTGTACCTGAATTGCTGTGTGCCCGTCTGACACCTACTGAGATTGCAGCAAAGCTGGGAATATCCAGGTGTGCAGTCTACAAAATTAAAAGAAGCTGAAAGATACTGGAACAGCCTCACGAAAACCTGGGTCTGGTCGTCCCTGATCTGTGTGGACCAAAAACTTGATTGACAAGGTCAAACGGCACATCAAGACAAATCCTGTGAGGTCCATGAGAAAGATGGCACGTGAGCTTGATGTGAGCCGCTCATCAATGCAACAGCTCATCAAGAATGATCTGAACATGAAGTCCAGGGCCAGAGTAAAGGTTCCACTGCTTACTGAGGCTCAACAAGAAAGTCGGGTCAGTCGGTCCAAGGTGTTGTTGAAAGATTTCAAGCATGCTGCAGCAGGTGGTGCGATCTTGTTCTCAGATGAAAAGATTTTTACTGTGGATGCAATCCTCAACCACAGAAATGACCGATGGATTGGAAGTGATCCTTCAGATGTCCCTGATAATGTAAAGTATGCCAACACTACAAAACACCCAGCTTCTGTCATGGTTTTTGGCCTCATCTCATCAGATGGAAAGAAGATGCCTCCAGTGTTCATTCCTTCAGGAGTGCGCATCAACACGGACAAATATCTGGATATTATGAATGATAAAGTCAAGCCATGGATCCTTGCCAACTACCCGGATGGGAATTATGTGTTCCAGCAGGACGGTGCACCAGCACACACCTCCAAAAGGACTCAGGCATTCTGGTCCAAGGATATGTGGCCACCCCAGAGTCCAGATCTCAATCCCCTGGATTATAGCATATGGGCAACTGTGGAGGACAGTGCCTATAAGAAGCCACACCCTTCTGTGGCAGCCTTGGAGAGGTCCATTGTTAGATCTTGGGAAAAGATGACAGCATCCTACATAAATAAGACCTGTCAAGCATTCCGCAGGCACCTGGAGGCTGTTGTGACACTTAAGGGAGGACACATTGAAAAGTAGAATCTACTGTACATGCTCTTTACAATAATGTATAATTTGTGATCAAATTCTAATTCTAAACTGAATAAACATGGCATTGAAGTTGTATTATGGCAGTGTAAACTTTTTTTTGGGTCACCCTGTACAGTCCAATATGACCTCAAGTGGGCCGAACCAGTTAAAACACAAGAAAAGTGGCCTATAGATATTGATAATTCCAATTTTTTTCTCTTTTATTTTAATGCAAAAAGGTTAAATTAAATTATGAAAATTTACATTTACAACACTCCTTTCGGAAAAAAAAACAAAACAAAAAAACCCAGAACAACCTGAAATTTTTAAGAAAAATAAGTGCAATTTTAACAAAATTATGCCTCAACTTATCACTTATATATGTACATTACAGATGATAGTGGATCTACAAAGGTACAAAGCATTTAGAAACAGGCAGAATATTGTTAAAGTTTAGGTGTGGACTTTGGAATTGTCACTATTTCTAGGTTATTCTGCTATTATTTTACTGGTCTGATCCACTTGTGATCAAACTGGGCAAAATGATTTTGACACCATTGACTGTTAATGTTTTCAGTGTAAATTTTGCACTTTGCAAATTCATCCCATTGGCCAGATTGGACCTTTTGGTTTGGACCTTTTGGGTTTTGGCCCCTGGGCCATCTGTTTGACACCTATGCCCTAGTCTGTAGATGTAAACAGGGCCAACAGGATCAATACTGAAACCGGACAAACCACATCTAGAGTCTAACCCTGCACCTCTGACTGTATGTTCGCTTTATGTACGTAAATAGGTTTGTTCCTTCATACTTCCATGCGTCCTGTACGTTGGAATGAGTGTTTCTCAGTCAATCCACCAGAGGGCGCTGCTCTTAATTAACATATTGGCTGAATACCATGAAGAAGAGTAAAGTTTTGTGAGAAGAAGAAAGTCAATACCGTATTTTTCCGACTATAAGCCGCTACTTTTTTCCTCACGCTTTGAACCCTGCGGCTTATACAATGATGTGGCTCAAGTATAGATTTTTACGGGCTAACGGCCTCCAGGGGGCACTCTAGCAGGAAGCACAAAAGCGAGACAGACAGGTGGAAGAGATGATGCGAGGAGGAGAAGTTTAAGCTGAACTTTTAACAATCATTTTGCGTGTCATGCACAAACCCTCATCATGGAAAACACACGAAGAAATGTATATGATGCAGCTTTTAAGATAAAAGCAATCAATGTGTCTGTAAAGAAGGAAATAGAGCTGCAGCACGGAAGAGACAATGAGAGAGACAACAGAACAAAGACTGAGAAGGTGTGTGATGGAGTCTTTCTGAGGCTTGTGATGACCCCTCCACACCACTAGGTGTGTGTTGGTCTTTTGCTTCTTCCTTTACAAGATCTGACCAAGGCGAGGATATCCTGGTAATCATCAGATGCGCTGCACCTGGGCCCAGTGTCGTGCTCATCTTTATAAGTCCCTCCTTGTCAATCATTGCTCTCTCTCACTCACGTCAGATCTACGCCTGCACTCCGTCCAGGTGGCTGCTCCTGCTCCTCCACCATGGACCTCAATATGGACTCTTAGATTATCCTTATTCTCTAACCTGCACTTGTACATAAAAATGAGCGCTTTTAGCACTGACCCCACTCACTGCTTTTCTTTGTGGTTGCGGTCTTCGAGCCGGACTGTAACAGGCTTTGCAACTCCGACACTGAAGAAGACGACTGCAGTGGTTTCAATGAGCAGAGGGAAGATGAAGAGAGAGATCAATGACTTTTCTGGGTTCAGGGGTGGGGGGGTCCCATGGGGGGGCCCCACTGATCGGCCTTGGCGGAGGTCTGCACTGTCTTTTCTGGAAAAGCATTTGGAGAGCGCAGACCTCCGCCAAGGCCGATCAGTGGGGCCCCCCCGTGGGCCCCCCCACCCCTGATCACCACCAAAATTTAATCATTTCTTCCTTGTGCCAGTATCATTTCCTGAAAATTTCATGAAAAATCCGTCCATAACTTTTTGAGTTATCTTGCTAACAAACAAACATGCACGCACACAAAGCAAAGCGATCACAATACCTCCTGGCGGAGGTAATAATCAACAGATATTTATCCCATAATATAAAACTATATTCTGACATTAGTCATTCTTATTTTGTATCCCAGACCCCTGTTAGAAAAGAAACTCCTGGATTCAATGTGTCCACATACTTTTGTCCATTTGTGGATGAGTTTGGTCATTATGATGTGAGGATAACGATATGCAGATGATCAATCCCTCTCCCATTCACACCTGTGGGTAACGGAGTTACAGATTAACCTGTTACAGCATCTATGGACGGTGGAAGGAAACAAAGAACAGAGGCCTTTGCTGCCCGTTTGCAGTCGAAAACACTGAAAAGATTCAGAGTCTCTATGTGTAAAGGCCAAAGGCAGAACCCACTGCTGAATGTGCGTGACCTTTGACCTTTTGTCATGCTACCAGGCAGTGGCGTGCACAGACATTTAGAGGGGCAGGTCCTCAGCCAACGAAAAAGGGCACCCCTCTCCTGAGTCTGACAATCCTGATCTGCAGCGTTTTCATAAATATTGGTCCGCAATAACTTGCCATCACTGTTTATTCAGTATTACACATATGTTAGCATTCTACAAAACAATGTACTGCTACTGCAATGGCCTTACACTGTTCACACCAAATAACTAAAAAAAAACAAACAACAAACATTCTACTTGTAAAGGACAATGAGCATAGGCCTTAAGAGTCCAGGAGCAAAAAAATGACTAGAGGAGGATTATGAACCATCCAACCATGTAAAAATCTACAAAGCCGAAACTGAGTCACATAACCATGACAGTCACTACTTTACTGAACAACCTCTATCAACCTGAACAAACCATTATCATAGAACCAATCTAGGACTGCACACTGACACAACTGTGCAGAAGGACTGACATTTGGTTTGATCCAGGACAGAACAGAGCTGGTACTCTGGGCTGCCTGCTGTAAGTCTCTTTCCCTCTGTTTCTTTACTCTTTCCTTTCTTGGCATTTTGCTGCAATTGATGAATAAGAAACATCAAATTACACACTACAATGAACAGTGTAGACCAGGGGTGTCAAACTCATTTTAGTTCAGGGGCCACATACGCTTAATATGATCTAAAGTGGGCCGGACCAGTAAAATAATATAATAATAGGATAAGAACTTTTGAGTGAAAAAAGTAAATTCTGTAATGAAAATGTTTACATCTACGAATTGTTCTTGAACATGACGACCAGGTACTATAAAGTCAGTAGTATCCTGTAATGGAAACGGTCTCCAGGAATACCAAGTCGAGCCCAGCTGATCCGAGCTGGTTCCACATAGTGGAAATGTGGCAATATAGGCTCATCTTCCAGCCCTTCATTAACTCAGAACTAGGGATGTAACGATTACCGGTATAACGACAAACCGACAAATTGCAGACAGTTAGTATTACCGTTTAAATTCTAATTATCATGATAACCATGTTTGATTACTGCACTTTTCCAGAGAAAACGCCTATGTAAAAATCTGCTTTAATGTCAAGTATTTGAGTATAGTTTAAATTTATTACAATTTTAATTTTATATACCTAATATTTGGAACCAATATTCACTCTTAAAGTCTTTGAAAAGGTTCGTTAAGCATCTGTGTGTTATTTATGCAATAAATTATATACATTTTTCAAATTGGATTTTATATTTTTTTTGTGTGTTTTCTGTCCTTTTATGTTTTTATAGTAGGTTAAAGTGGAAAAAATAATAGGAAGTTGATATAAATGAAATTATGCTGAAAAAAAGATCCCAACATGGGTATAGTAAACATTTGTTTATATTGTATATAAAGTATATTAGTTATATACTATACTATATATTATTATTATATATATAGTAGTATTATATTGTATATAAATCAAAAGGACTGAAAAACAGACAAAATAGACTCAGACCACTCAGGGTTAATATTTGAACGTTTCTGCCAAGAGGAAGTACACTGTGCCTATTATTTTACTTAATTATTTATTTATTTATTTATTTATTTTATTTTTTTTTTTTTTCAAAATACATCTTGGTTAAATTATTTCAGTGTGTGTATCAGTACTTTTTGAACATTTTGAGCACAATTTCAACAATACCTCGATAATAATGATAACTGTGATAATTTTGGTCACAATAACCATGATATGAAATTTTCATATTGTTACATCCCTACTCAGAACCAGAGTCTATATGAGGAGGAAATCTTTTCAAGTCTCTTAATGAAAGCTCCTCTGTATTGGACACACACACACACACACACACACTTCTTATGAATGGTTACTTGGATGACACACACACATACAAACACACACACTGACACACAAACACACATACATTTTCCTTGTGTCTTATTGGGTGATGCCCCCTCTCTCTGCTCGGGCTTGTGCCTCCACCTCCTCCATTGAACCCCACCCGAACCCGCACGAGAGCCAAACACACCTCAACAGACTAAACGGAAAAGACACACAAAAAAAAAACCACCTCTGGATCTGCCTCTGACCACAACACCGACACATAAACCACATTCAACTGTTGGCACATTTACCGTCAAACTACTCCGCTCCTCCGTGGTGCGTTCACGGACTGACATAACCACATCACTTTGCTTGAATATGTTTGCTGTCTCTCACCTTGACTCCAACTTAACAACAGACTGGAGCTGCGTCCTCCAGAGCTCAGAAAATGCGTAGTAATGGACACATGATACCGAGGCTTCGGAGCTTGTGTCCCTCTTCCTGAAGCGGAGTGATTCGAAACACTGTGTCGGAGCTTATATCAAAACACCAGTGGCACGTGACTGTGCTTTTAGGTGTGCGGTATTTTCCTCTGACACACACAGCAGCTAACATTGCAGATGACATTGCAAATTTGATGGACTGAGTGGGGAATCACTGAAAAGGTCTGTGGGATGGTTACAGATGGGGCTCACAATATTGTTGCAAGTATGACTCAGTAAAACATCAGATACGTTTATTGCTTTGCCCACATGCTTAAAGCTCTACCTACCGATGTGGCATTTCTCACAGCACTTAGTAAAAGTTTGAACATGAACAACCCGCCTCCCTCCAAAGCCCCGCCCCCTTCCCTCTGCCTGAGCTCTGAGGCTCCTCCTCCTCTCTCCTCTCATCTGATGCGCGATGGAAACGGAGGAGGAAGCAGAGGCGGAGGTCCGGTCCGTTTTGGCGTGTCCGCGGACCCCTCCCTCGGTAATGAGATGCATCATCCACCTGCCGCAGCTCCTGTTCCATCAGTAGACCTGGTCTGTGCAGTACTGGGTCAGTGTCTTCACTGCAGTGCCCAGGGGATGGGCACGCGCACTGTGAACGCGCGGCCTCCACGAATTTTCCGTGGACATTTGAAGTTTCATAGTCCATACAGTTATCATCCTACATCATCTTACATGTGTGACACCATGTACATGTACCTGTATGAGTCCCACCGTCATAAAAGCTGAGCTTTATGCAGACCTGTTCAGTCCAGTACAGCTGACTTCTGGACTTTTATCTCCATCCTTCATTCATCAGACTCCTGTTTGTGCCCCTCAGTTGTTGTTTCTGTTGATAAATCCGTTTTTTTCCCTTCCACATGTGCATGTCAGTTCTATCCAAACACATCCTAGACAGTAGACTGTGGTCAGTGACAGGAGAAGCAGCGTGAGTGAAGTGTCAGATTCAGTGGTACACATATCAGATGTGAGACAGCAATAATGGATCGGATGCTGGACGGCCGTAATGGATGATTGACAGGAGGTTCAGTCAGGTTCGGCCAATTATTTTATTCGGACCGACTAAAATGATTGGTCAGACTTTTATCAGAAATATATGAGAATTAAACATTTTTGAGTTTCAATACCTGGTGGATTTCTTTTACATTTTAGTTTGACACACACTTATTAGGAGCATTTTCAGATGACAAAAGAAAAGTGTAAAAATGCCACATCATACGGTAGAGCTTTAATCTCATTATTAAAAAATAGGACCAATGGCCCTGTATCTTACCGGCCAAATTAAAAGGTTTGGGAGATGCCTCCAGATGCCATTTATTATCACCCAGTTCTGTGTATTTATTCTATTACAGAAATAGCCCATGTTTTGGTCATATTCCGATCAGATCTGTAAAAAATTCAAATTCCAACTTGATTTCATTGATACTGATTTATTGCATCAATCCACTTCCTATCTGTTATAATGGGAAAATTTTTCAAAGTGGCACCAAATCCAGAATCAGATCCGGATTGAAATAATTTCAATACCTTGTGTTGACATTATCATACAGAAGCTGTATACCAAGTTTGAAGTCAATCAGAACTGGAGTTTCAGAGAAAAAGACGATTGAAATTTGTTAGATTCTGACGCACTTTTATTTTTCCCCCTTTGTCTTTTGTGGGTTTTTTTGTTATAATTCTTACTTGACACTTTTGGGTAAATATTGCTTTCTGTTATTTTTTTTTGCCTTGATAACATTTTTGAAAATATTATGTATTTAGTAAGTTTCTTTAATAGATGGCCAATTGGTTTTCCCGCCGGCTGAGATTATAAATTGGACCATCGCTGGGCTCTCGTTCTCTCTCGCCTCCTGCTCTCTCCACCTCCTCCAGCGATGCCGGCGTCCGGAGCACGCACGTTGAGGCACGCATCCGCTCCACTCCTCCACACAGGTTGCTCCACGCAGGTTGCTCCATGCCAGCGGGGTTTTTGTTAGCTTTTTGTTAGCTTATCCTTTTGTTTGACCAGGTGGATCCGGACGTCCTGTTTTCGCTTTTCCTTTCATTAGGGCTTATTTTTGAAGTTTGCTTTATTTGATAGGGCAGCGGTGTGCTGGCAGCTTCTACGGCCCTGTATAGGGTTGGCCTGTCCAGCGCACCGTCCTTATGTTTAGTTTGCCGGTCCACTCTGGTCTTTTTCTTTGTTACTTTGGGAAGGGGGGTTTAAAAAAGGGGTTTTTGGATTCTGCTTAACTAAAACCATGTTGGTTTCAACCAAAGAGAATAGCAGAAGAACAAACAACTAAATGCAAATAAATAAAGTTTTTTTCTAATTATACTCCTTGACTCCCGGTGTCCTTAATATGTTTCACCCTTTGGGTTGTAATAAAATTTTTTCCCTATAAGAGCCCATGTTAAATTTTCCGTAAGTTCCCAGATCCAGAAGAAGATCCTGATCAGCATGTGGACTTTATGTTTTGGTCATCTCCCCATCAGGGCTGGACTGGAGAAATTTACACTGGATATCATTTATATTTACTGAGTTATTGCATCCATCCACTTCCTATTTCTTATAATGGGGAAATTTTTCAAAGTCGCACCAAATCCAGAATCAGATCCGGATCCAAATAATTTCACTAACTTTTGTTGACATTATTATAAAGAAGCTGTATACCAAGTTTGAAGTCAATCGGAATTGTAGTTTCGGAGAAGAAGACGATTGAAATTTTTGTAACGGACGACAGACGACGACAACAACGACAATAGCTTACTGGTAAGCTATTGGCTGGTAAGCTAAAAATCACTATGTCAGACCTCTGAGCTGGAAAACATACGCAGTAGGGCCCGCAAAATAGTGGAAGAATTCAAGTCCCATTCAAAAGCAAAAGAAAAGTTGCGTTCTATTCAAGTTAATATGGGCATGCCCAAAAAAAGCTTGTTCAGGAGGAGGAAACGAGATGGAACAGCACTTATGCCATGTTTGATAGACTTTATGAGCAGAGAGAACCATTAGGGGCAGCCCTGGCATCACTTAACACTGGCATAGTGCCTTTCACTGCTGATGACTATGCAGCAATCAACCAGTGCTTGACAGTTTGAAGGCCATTCTATCAGGAAACTATTGAGCTCTCTGAGAAAAGGAGAGTGTCAGGGTCAAAGGCCATTCCGATTGCCAAAATGCTGAGACAAGTAATCGTCTGTCCGCTTCGTAAAGGACACGACACTGATAACGTAGAGTGGTGTCCGGAGGCAAACAACAGCGTAAATACTTGCTCGCGTACTCCTGCTCTCTCTCTCTCTTTCTCTCTCTCTCGTTCTCCTATAGAGGGTATGCACGTGATGTCACCGCTAGCAGAAGTCACCGCGGTTCCACCCACTGAGTGGCAGAAACAGGGAGATGAGTGGCAGAGTTGACTTCAATACTGTCTAAACTGAAGACCAAGATTTAATTAAAAAAAAAAAAAAAAAATGAGGAAGAGCTGTTGTGCGATTGATTGTATGAACAGGTTTGAAAAGCAGTCGGAGCTATCGTTTCACAGACACCGAAAGACACAGAAAACAGACTTAGATGTGGATCCCGTTTGGTGTCAGGTAATAATAAAACTGGTCAAAAACTAATTTATTGTTTAAGTTTTTTGAGCTGATTTAGGATAATTTTGGTGTGCTGAATCCAAAAATCACATTAATTTTGCTCAATCAGGTCAACTTTCTGAACTATGCTACATATTGGCTTTTGAACATTTTTGCTTACATTTATGGGCATTTTCACATCGTATGATACAAAATTCTTTCATATTTCTTGCAATAAACAAGTTCTGAAGATTTTACTTTTGCCAATTTATGATTAATGTTTTTTTTTAATATTACAGGTGAATGAAATGGCTTCGACTAGAAGATCTTGCAAAAATAAGCCTGACGTATTCTGCTCCATCTGCGGTGAATACACCACTGTACCTAACAGGAATCAAGTCACAAGTTTCATAAAGTGTGCTTACCAATCTTATTTTGGTATTAATTATTATATTTTGTGAGAAGATCAAATTTTTCAAAATCAAATTAGCAAAAAAACCTGACCTGATTGAGAAAAACAGATGTCATTTTTGGATTTAGCGGCTCAAAATGGTCCTAATTCAGTTGAAAAAACCTAGACAACTTGCAAAAAACATTCTTTTGTAACCCAGTGTAATTTATGCTGTGTTTTTGGGTCCAATCAGACCTTAAATGACGTATTGTTTTGGCTAATGTTACTTCTTAGTGCAGCTCTTGGTTTCATGATCAGATCTTTCATGGTTTTTGTCTTTATTACCTCCGCCAAGGAGGTTATGTTTTTGCCAGGGTTTGTTTGTTTGTCTGTCTGTCTGTTTGTTTGTTTGTCTGTCCGTTAGTGTGCAACATAACTCAAAAAGTTATGGACAGATTTGGATGAAATTTTCAGGGTTTGTTGGAAATGGGATAAGGAAGAAATGATGAAATTTTGGTGGTGATCGGGGGTGGGGGGGCCCACGGGGGGGGGCCACTGATCAGCCTTGGCGGAGGTCTACGCTCTCCGAGTGCTTCTAGTTTTGTGATTGTGAACCTTGTGCTCCTACATGATTAGTAAACTAACTGAAACTGAGGCTAACCTAGTTTTACAAATACAGGGGAACTGGAGCATAAAGCTACGACAGAGTATTAGAGCCACATAAGAAAATAAAAACGCTTGTCACTACGAGAATAAAGTCATAGAATATCGATATAAAACCCGTAATTTTATGAGAATAAAGTCGAATACAAAAAGAATCACAATGTTATGAGAATAAAGTTGTAGTTATAAAACAAAACCTCATAATTTAATAAAAATGTCATTCGTTTATGAAATTAAAGTCATCATATTCTGACAATAAAGCCATAATATTACAAGAATAATGTCGTAATTAAAAACGGTGGGAAAAATATCATCATTTCCCAGAATGCAGTGGTGCCCTGCTGGTCCACAGCAGTAGTATCTGTGTTGGATAAAGTACTGGATCTGAACTAGACTCAGTAAATCTGCTCAGTCCCAGTAGATCATGCATATATTCACTGGGGTCAGTCCACGGTCTACTGGAAATGACCTTTGGATCAGCTGGTTCTGGGCCCTAGTTTTGGACCCTTTGGATCAGCTGGTTCTGGGCCCTAGTTTTAGAGCCTTTGGATCAGCTGGTTCTGGGTCCTAGTTTTGGAGCCTTTGGATCAGCTGGTTCTGGGCCCTAGTTTTGGACCCTTTGGATCAGCTGGTTCTGGGCCCTAGTTTTAGAGCCTTTGGATCAGCTGGTTCTGGGCCCTAGTTTTGGACCCTTTGGATCAGCTGGTTCTGGGCCCTAGTTTTGGACCCTTTGGATCAGCTGGTTCTGGGCCCTAGTTTTAGAGCCTTTGGATCAGCTGGTTCTGGGCCCTAGTTTTAGAGCCTTTGGATCAGCTGGTTCTGGGCCCTAGTTTTAGAGCCTTTGGATCAGCTGGTTCTGGGCCCTAGTTTTGGACCCTTTGGATCAGCTGGTTCTGGGCCCTAGTTTTAGAGCCTTTGGATCAGCTGGTTCTGGGCCCTAGTTTTAGAGCCTTTGGAACAGCTGGTTCTGGGCCCTAGTTTTAGAGCCTTTGGATCAGCTGGTTCTGGGCCCTAGTTTTGGACCCTTTGGATCAGCTGGTTCTGGGCCCTAGTTTTGGACCCTTTGGATCAGCTGGTTCTGGGCCCTAGTTTTAGAGCCTTTGGATCAGCTGGTTCTGGGCCCTAGTTTTGGAGCCTTTGGATCAGCTGGTTCTGGGCCCTAGTTTTGGACCCTTTGGATCAGCTGGTTCTGGGCCCTAGTTTTGGAGCCTTTGGATCAGCTGGTTCTGGTCCTAGTTTTGGACCCTGGTTGTCAGTCCTGATGAAACCATGTATATTAGTTTCAGGTCCAAATAGCGCTGATCCCCTCCCCCCTGGATCAGGTCTGGATCCTCCATTTGTGTCCACATGTCAGTGTTCATGGACCACTTGTTCTTTGGTAGCTCGTACAGATCCATGTCCAGTCCAACTGTCCTTCATTTAATTTCATATTTCACATTTTCCCTTTTCTCTGGCTGTGTTTACTGCCATACTCCGTCATGTTCAGCAGGTTGGTTTTTGACACTCAGTCTGACTTAGAGGGGCGTGGCCTGGGGGGTGGAATGATATATGTGCATCCCTTCTGTATGTGAATGGACTGTGACATCACAAGCCACCTCTTTTACCGCAAAGCATACGGCAGTGCTACCGCAAAACACAACATACCGTAATGAAAACCACAGATCTGGATACTGAGCCAAAGGAGACAGTAAAAAAAAACATACAAATACAGCCTTAAATCAGAAAAATATGGAACATTATGGAAAAAATACAAACAAAAGCAGTGACAATAACAGTTTCTTTGACTTCTGACTCATTCTAAATAGCATAAACATACTATATTTAATGTTTTTTGTGTGCAACTTTATTTCATTTTTTTAACCCATAAAGACCCAAACAGCTACTGGCATCTAAAAGCATCTACTGATCTAAACTGTTTAATACCTGTTGATCCACTAATCCTATCAATATATTTACATAATTGTTGTAAAATACAGTTCTTCATCTTTTCATGGTCATCAGATATGACCCATTTGGACGTTCAGAGGCTCCGTAGTTACCGTGGAAACACTGTCATCTTCTACAACATTGATTCAAACAAACAAAAATGAAAAAAAAAAAAAATAATACAAAATAATACTGTGAAAAAATAAGCAAAAACATTGACAAAAATTTAAAAAGAATAAAATAAGAAACGAAATGAACAAAATTGAAGGAAAAAAACATGTAAAAATGGGCAAGAAAATGAACAAAGATAAATTATATCAACAAAAGGCAGTAAGAAAATGTATAAAATAATAAATAAAATGGAAAAAAAATATCAAATGAAAAAAAAAAATAAATAAATAAAAAAAAGAATTTAAAGATTGATTCACCAGTAAACCCATGGAGTTGGATTAATGACAGTGGATAAAATGAACAAAAATGAATATGTAAAAAAAAAAAAAAAAAAAAAAAAAAACCTACAAAATAATACTGCGAAAAAATAAGCAAAAAACTGACAAAAATTTAAAAAGAATAAAATAAGCAACAAAATGAACAAAAACAGCCAAAGTAATGAATAACATGAAGAAAAATTAATAATAAATCTACCAAATATTAAATAATATTAACAAAAAAAGCCGCAAACTGAACAAAATTGAAGAAAAAAAGAATGTAAAAACGGGCAAGAAAATGAAAAAAAATCAATTATTTCAACAAAAGGAAGTAAGAAAATGTATAAAATAATAAATAAAATGAACAAAAATATGAAATAACGCAAACAAAATTAATTTTAAAAAAAAATTTAAAGATTTATTCCCTAGTAAAAACCCATGGAGTTGGATCAATGACAGTGGATAAAATGAACAAAAATTCATAATAAATCAACCAAATATTAAATAATATTAGCAAAATAAGCCGCAAACTGAACAAAATTGAAGAAAAAAATGTAAAAACGGGCAAGAAAATGAACAAAAATAAATTATATCAACAAAAGCAAGCAAGAAAATGTATAAAATAATAAATAAAATGAAAAAAATATGCAATAAAACAAACAAAATTAATAAAAAAAAAAATTAAAGATGAATTCCCCAGTAAAACCCATGGAGTTGGATCAATGACAGTGGATGGACATACTGGGTTTATGTTCAGTTAATGAGAGATTTTTTCTTAAAAAAAAAATAAAAAAATCACTTTTTCTTAATTTTCTGTTTTGATATAATTACCTTTAGACATCCTCTGAGCTTTTATGAACATTTATGTGTTCAGTAAATTAAATTCAAAAAAATACCAGTTTTTCACAGTAAAACACAAAATGCAGATGATGATATTACAGTACCTGTAGACTGATAGATCATTTTGGAGAGGTTAAATGATGAGAAAAATGTTGAAGTTGCCACTAAAATAATTATTTTTGTATCATACATAAAAATGAAGCAAGATAAAAGTGATGGAAAAGCTGTAAAAAGACAAAAACACACTTGTAGTCTCTGATTCTGTGAGTTAAAGCAACAAGTGTAATCTGAAAAAAAAAAAAAAATCATTATCCTCAGATCATAACTGTCTAACTCAAACACAAATGGACAAAAGTATGTGGACACATTGAATTCAGGTGTTTCTTTTCTAACAGGGGTCTGGGATACAAAACAATAATGACTAACATCAGAATATAGTTTTATATTATGGGATAAATATCAGTGCATTGGTTAGTTTGGTTTAAATTGTTATCTTTGTTTCCAAAATGACTCAGAGATGGTTTGGACTTCATTTCTTTCAACACTGATTTTTTTTTTTTTTTTTTTTTTTTTTTTTATCCATGACTCTGATTTTAAATGTTCTTCCTCTAAATGTATCTAATATTTTTTCTGCTCTGACTGTAAATAATAATTTTCTTTCTCATCTACCCATTGACTTTGATCACATCTGACTGAGGAAGAAAAATCTACCATTTAAACTAGAGTGAAATATATATATTTTTTCAACTTTATTGGCATTATCAGCAAAAGCTTCTGACTTGTCCTTTGAAGAGAGCAGACATGTTTTTCTGAGCTCTGCTATCTGCTGCTTTTTTCCTCCCTCCCCCACTCTGCTTCGCCTTACAGTGTCTCGTCTGACTTACTTTACTGTTGAATCCCTGCTTGTTGAGCTCTCGAACAGCAAATATGGAACTGATCAACTGGTCACTCAGCGCAATTGACACAATTTTTTCATCCAGGAAGAATGGTCCTGGGGAGCCCGCCTGCCCTGATGGGACAGCTGCAGCCGGTTACACCCAGGACGCTTGGGACAAGTGGAGGGTGGTCTGTCTGTCTGGCTTGTCGGTGGAGGATGTAGAGGACATCTACTTACTTAAAATTATGATGGTGGGAAACCTTCTGATTGGCTTGGGAGTGGTCCTGATCTATCGCAAAATCAGCAAGACAGCAGCATGCAAAGAGACCCCGCTGCTGTCGGTGGAAATTGGGAAGCACTTCGGGGCGGTGAGTGATAATGTGAAGGAATTACAACTGGCAGTGAAGCAGACGGAGGAGAGTGTGCGAGACCTGGACGGAATTGTGTAGAGACTTAACCGGTCGAAGATGCTAAGGAATGCTGAGGCCAGGTATAACAAAATGAAGTTATACTAAATTTATGCAGTAATCAAGCTTCCCCCACGGTCTAAATTATCTCCCCTAAGAACTGAGGAAGCAGCAGATTCTTCTCAAATCTACTCCCCCTGCAGTCAAAACATCTTCCATGGTCAGGACAACAGTGGACTGAACTGATAAAAACTGATAAAGGACTGAAGGAACTGAACTGTATGGACAGAGTGAACCCACTGGAGTCTCTTATCTTCGCACACACATTCCACAATTATTTCATAGTTCAAGCATCTCGCCCTTCCCCCATTCCCCTTTCACGTCTGCTGTCTGCCTAATGTTCACGCTGTCCCCCAATTCCCTTCAAATCCATGAAAAAATTCCAGCATGTGTCCACGTGTACTGTGTGAAAACTGTATGATGTCTTATATTTGTGCTTTGCATTATCTTCTGTTCTTCACTGCAATTTTTTCGAAGAAAAGGGTTTTTGTGGATGCGCTCTAGTTGTACTCTGTACTAGGAGCAGCGGCCTGATGTCCCTAATCATCAAACTTAATTTTGTTTGATGTACTCCGTACTGTCAAATGACAATAAAGGCAGTTCAGTATCAATAAAAGACAGATAATGAACAGTACACAACAAGATTGCTTAGAGAGTAGCTTTCACTTTACATCATACCATGAGAAAAAAAAGGAAAAACAGCCTGCACTGTAAAAAAAAATCTTTAATGTAACAGAATTTTTACTGTTTACTTTACAGATTTTTCCTGTGTTTTTAAGATGCAGGAAAATATCAATGAAATGACAAAAATAGACTGTGATTTTACATGTCAAATGTAAAATAACACGAAAAAACTGTAACTGTGAATAACCATAAAATTTCCATTTTTTAAAAGAAATTTTTTCTTTTTTCAAAGAAAAATACAGTTAAAATACATTTGCAAATGTATCATAATTTAACAAATACTTCTTTTCTATTTATGAGATTAAACTGTTAATTTAAAGTTTAATACTGTTAAAAAAAATTATATATATATATATATATATATATATATATATATATATATATATATATATATACATATATATATATATATATATATATATATATATATATATATATTTTTTTTTTTTTTTTTTTGTAACCAGATAAAATTACTGACAATTAACCGTAAAAGAAGTATTTGTTCTGCAAGTTTAACTAGTTTTTAACCAGTTTTTATCAGTGACCTTCTAACAACAGAGCATGAGTGCGATGAGTGTGGTGCTTCTGGGGGCGGGGTCCCTGGGGGGCCGTGGGCGGGGCTGAGCGGCAGGGTTTCCATCTGCAGGCCCATTACGCCTCGTCTCCATTTCCCGTCTCTGGGGTGGACCTTAAATGGACACATTAGCGTCTGGGTGCAGGTCGGAGGCCTGTAATGGCGCCTTCAGTGCTGACTAAGGCTGAAAGTGGGCGTGGACCATTAGACGGCATCTGCGTTGGATGATGTGGCGAATAAACCAGAGGACGGATCCATCTGTGAACGATTCCACGGACGACAAGAACATTCACTTCAAATCAGACATGACATTAATTCCAATAATAGACAATAAACCTGGGACAGACAGACAGTAAATAATATGGAATAATTTAGCTTTTAATACTTTATTCATATAAACATTTAAATAATTACCAAATTTCTTACTTTTCTCTTTACATTTCATTTTTCACTTGTTTGTGGTTTTTCTACCCTCTGTCTTTTTCTCTGCATTTGTTTGTTGCTGCTGTGAAATAAATAGTAAAGTAAGTAAGTAAAGTCAATTTTATTTATAGAGCACGTTTCACAGACAGTCACAAATAAAAAATAAATAAATAAAGTCTTATAAGTTGTGCAGTAATCCTCTGTTCTTACATAAACCATGTAATATTTATTCAAATACAAATGGACTATTATTTATAGACTTTTATAGATAAACGCACTATTATGTCAGTTCATATTTTATGTATATATGTATCTGTTATGTGTGTATTTTATGTATATATTTTTATTTCACTCTTTTAATTCTATTCTTATTTTACTTTTGTTAGATTTTATATTTTATTTTCTTATTTTACTTTTAGTTTTTTGTAATTTTATATTCACTCTATTCTTATTTTTTAATGTATTGGTTTTATATTCATATTGTTGCACTGACTGGAGAAGTTAATCTATTCTATTCTATTCTATTCTATTCTATTCTATTCTATTCTATTCTATTCTATTCTATTCCATAATAGTAGGTACATAGATAAAGTTATTTTCATACCAGGACACATTTTGTCTCTAGGACATAACATAAAATAATAAGTTAAGGTTCATCTGTTCATTTATTCTGTTCATGGCCAAGCTGTTAGGTGTATTTCTATTTATTTTCCAATTTTTTTCCTTAAATCCTTCATTTTAACATAAATACACTTATTTCTACTCCTTAAACACACACACACACACATATATATATAAATATATAAATATATATATATATATATATATATATATATATATATATAATTTATTTTTATCTGTTAAAAGTATTTAATGAAAGTATATTATGTTATAAAAAAAAAAAGAAAAAGAAACAAAGAAATAAGCAAAATGTATACAGAAAAAAAACCCTTTAAAATGAAATATCTTCATTTTATCTTCTGGATCACGTGCATAAAACATATTTAATATGCACATGATTAACTGATTTAAAAATATTATAATTTACTTAGAGATATTTCATTGAATTATTCTTTCTGCATATGTTTTATTAATTTCTCAGTTAAATATTGAATTAATTTCTAAAGTGCAAAAGATGAAAATGTCATAAAAACATGAAAACGAAAAAAAAAAACACAATACAAAAGATAAAAAACGTCAGAAAGATACAAGATGAAGAAAACCACTTAAAAATCATAAAAGTTGAAAATGACACAAGAAGAAAACGAAAAAGTCACAAAATAAATAAGATTTTAAAAAGCTGCAAACGATGAAAATGACAAATATCACAAAAGATGATCAAGATGTAAATTAAATAAAGACAATATAAGCGATAAAAGATATAAAAACTGATATAAACTTTCAGATACAAAGATGAAAATAAAGAAAATAAAGTAAATGATGACAAAAACAGAAAAATACATGATGTAACTGTGACGGAGCAACCTCTTTGCTGAGTGCAGACAGTGCGCACTCACACTTTTGCACACGCACACACACACACACACACACACACAATACATGCCACACAAGTACACACCACATACACGTTGCGCGCACACACACACACACACACACACACACACACACACACACAGTTTCCTGTAGTTCGTACAAGGGTGCACACTTGTCTGTTCTACACACCGACATACGCACACATTCAACACATTCATGCTTGACACTCACCACACGCTCTGCTTCCTGCAGACTGAAGCTGAGTCGGCCAAACAGGGGTGTAGCCAGCGCCGCCGCCGTCTAATAAAGGGGGCGCTGGGCGGGAAAATGGTCACCTGACCATTTAATTGATGGTTTTCACTTCTTAGGGTTTTTTCTGTCAGGTAGAGTGGTTTGTGATAAATATAGAGTGGAAATGCTAAAGAGGGTATTCTTCTTTATTTCCTTTGTGTTCTGATGTGTCTTTTTCTTGTGATTTTCTGAGGAAAAATCATGTTTGAGTAATTGATTACTGTGGGTCATGCCCAGTGGGAGGGGCTTTTCCCTATAAATGTCGGCCATTTTGGCTTTGTTGAGTGAGTGTGATAGAGCTGACAGCATGTTGTGGGTGTTTGTCAGTCTACAAAGAGGTTCTGACTTTTCTTTTCCTTTTTCTGTTAACTCATGTAAATAGCTGTCACTGTTTGAGAGAACTGGAATAAAAAAGCCTATAAAGGAAGACCTTTATTTTAGTTTTATTTTTCAACAAGCCATTTTACAGTGTTTAAAAGTAGAGCCCCGCTACAGTAACGACAATAAAGAAACAAAAAACCAGAAACAAACTGGAACATGTGAGTTTGAATCAGATCAAACAGACTTAAATACTCCTTTTTCCTCATGTATCTGTTCTCTGTCGACTCTAGAAAGAATGTGTCAACATTCACCTGTATCTGAAGGGGGCAGAGCTTACACAAACACCCTCCAGGTAAAAGCCGCCACACCTGTAGGACACCTGCGTGAAGTTGGCCCCCCACCCAATGAAAATCTCTGGATAAATAGTCTCAGTCTCCGTTTGTGCTTCGTTAGTGCTGGTTTGTGCAATTAAAATTTTCGTTTGTGCTATTATGGTTTTATAGAAATTACAACATTTATTTTTAGCTAAATGATGTCACGCACCCCCCCACTTCCTCTAAATCGAGCAGAAATAGTGGCGTTTGTTTGTGCTTCGTTAGTGTTGGTTAGTGCCGTTAAAATTTTCATTTGTGCTATTATAGTTTTTGAGTTACTAACAATTCTTTGAAAGGTCATTCTGAGGTCAGTCAGCCTCCCACTTACTCCAAATTTAACCGAAATGGTGGCGTTTGTTTGTGCTTCGTTAGTGCTGGTTTGTGTAATTAAAATTTTCATTTGTGCTATTATGGTTTTATAGAAATTACAAGATTTATTTTCAGCCGATGACGTCACACAGCCCCCACTTCCTCTAAACTGAGTGGAAATGGTTATGTTTCTTTGTGCTTCGTTAATGCTGGTTTGTGCCATTAAAATTTTTGTTTGTGTTATTATTAGGCCGTAAGGTGAACGCTGCATCATTTTATCCCGTTCCGACATATGGGGCACTACAATCTTTTTACTCACTTACAAAGATATATTGTTCCTGAGCTAAATGTCAAAAGTTCTCCATTTGCAATCCTGCAGTTTTTTAAAATCAGTGTTTGAAGTCGGTCCTACTGAACTTTATTCACCCAATGCTATTGTTATCATGCGTGCTGCGGTTTGAGTCACATGTAACCTGCTGGTCCAATAAGGAAGCGCAAAACATCCAAGATAGCTTACGACCAGGAAGCGAGCTTCCTGTAGTTTGGAGGAGGAAAATACGATGAAAAGTTTTAAAAAGCCAGCAAAAATATGGAATATGCACCTCATATGCATAAAAAAGAAATAATACAGGATTTTTCAGCCAAACGATGCGAAACGTTAAGAAACTGTGTCGAACGATGGCTTTATTTGAGTGGTGAGAGCAGGACTATAACTGAAACTTATAAACACTATCACTACTGACTTTGACAATGTTCCAGAAGATGTTGGGTTTCATGCAACATGCTACAGACGATTCATTGATAAAAAGCGATTGGATTCCGCGGAGACACATTCAAGAGAGAATTCAGATGTCAGTGAATCACAGGGAGGCGAGTCTGTGCAAACAGAGGATGAACACCAGCAGGACCGCAGGATCAACAAGTGGAACTCCCAGGAAGAAATGACGGTCCAGGATGGGTCTACCTACTGTTTCATCTGGTCCTGTTCTGCCTGCCTTGTGCATAACATGCAAAAAAAAAAAAAAAAAAAAAGTGGATAAATACATCACCGTGTCTGGCAAACGCACAAAGGATCATCTTTCACTGGTACAGATGTTATCAGCAGGTGTGTAAAAAAAAAATCTCTCTTACACCCACACACAAACACTGTATATAAGTAAGTGTGTAAGTTTATTCTATTCTCTACTACTGCTACTGCTATTACTACTATTACTACTACTGCTATTACTACTATTACTACTGCTACTACTATTACTACTATTACTATTACTACTATTACTACTACTACTATTACTACTATTACTACTACTGCTATTACTACTATTACTACTACTGCCACTGCTATTACTACTATTACTACTGCTACTACTATTACTACTACTACTATTACTACTATTACTACTACTGCTATTACTACTATTACTACTGCTACTACTATTACTACTATTACTACTGCTACTACTATTACTACTACTACTATTACTACTATTACTACTACTGCTATTACTACTATTACTACTACTGCCACTGCTATTACTACTATTACTACTACTGCTATTACTACTATTACTACTGCTACTACTATTACTACTACTGCTATTACTACTATTACTACTGCTACTACTATTACTACTACTGCTATTACTACTATTACTACTACTGCTACTGCTATTACTACTATTACTACTACTGCTATTACTACTATTACTACTGCTACTACTATTACTACTACTACTATTACTACTATTACTACTACTGCTATTACTACTATTACTACTACTGCTATTACTACTATTACTACTGCTACTACTATTACTACTACTACTATTACTACTATTACTACTACTGCTATTACTACTATTACTACTACTGCCACTGCTATTACTACTATTACTACTACTGCTATTACTACTATTACTACTGCTACTACTATTACTACTACTGCTATTACTACTATTACTACTACTGCTACTGCTATTACTACTATTACTACTACTGCTATTACTACTATTACTACTGCTACTACTATTACTACTACTACTATTACTACTATTACTACTACTGCCACTGCTATTACTACTATTACTGCTGTTACTACTATTACTACTACTGCTATTACTACTACTACTGCTATTATTACTATTACTACTACTGCTATTACTACTATTACTACTACTGCTATTATTACTATTACTACTACTGCTACTGCTATTACTACTACTACTACTACTGCCACTGCTATTACTACTATTACTACTACTGCTATTACTACTATTACTGCTATTACTACTATTACTACTGCTACTACTATTACTACTACTGCTATTACTACTACTACTGCTATTATTACTATTACTACTACTGCTACTGCTATTACAACTACTGCTATTACTACTATTACTACTACTGCTATTATTACTATTACTACTACTGCTACTGCTATTACTACTATTACTACTACTGCTATTACTACTACTACTGGTATTATTACTATTACTACTACTGCTACTGCTATTACTACTATTATTACTGCTACTGCTATTACTACTACTACTACTGCTATTGCTATTATTACTGCTACTGCTATTACTACTATTACTACTACTGCTATTACTACTATTACTACTACTGCTATTATTACTATTACTACTACTGCTACTACTGTTACTACTACTGCTATTACTACTACTACTGCTATTATTACTATTACTACTACTGCTACTGCTATTACTACTACTACTACTACTGCCACTGCTATTACTACTATTACTACTACTGCTATTACTACTATTACTGCTATTACTACTATTACTACTGCTACTACTATTACTACTACTGCTATTACTACTACTACTGCTATTATTACTATTACTACTACTGCTACTGCTATTACTACTACTACTGCTATTACTACTATTACTACTACTGCTATTATTACTATTACTACTACTGCTACTGCTATTACTACTATTACTACTACTGCTATTACTACTACTACTGGTATTATTACTATTACTACTACTGCTACTGCTATTACTACTATTATTACTGCTACTGCTATTACTACTACTACTACTGCTATTGCTATTATTACTGCTACTGCTATTACTACTACTATTACTGATCATAACTCATTCTCTCTCACACAAAATGCTGCTTGCAGCTTAGCGAAACTGGGTATATGTGTGTTTCAGAAATGAGCTGCCTTCAATGTCAGCTATGAGATCTTCTCTTCTGTCAGCAGATCATCAGGCAAAGAATTATTATTGTTGTGAACCACCACCACCAAACATTCATACACCAGAGTGAGTGGCACTGGGTGAAGTGTCTTGCCCAAGAACACAATGGACTGACTAGGACAGAGCAGGATTCGAACTGCCAACCCTTCGGTTATTGGACGACCTGCTCTACCATCTGAGCCATGGCCACCCAGTCTTACTGACAGTGTCTAATTATTGCTCCTTGGTAGTTTGCCCTGTCCATGCCTCCAACATGTGATGCTCTAAACCAACACTGCAAAAGGGCAAACTACCAAACAGCAATAATGAGACACTGTCTGAAAGGTATTATGTGTGCACCCTCACCCACTGGTAGTGGATGGCACATTGAGGATGGGGAGTCAACAGTGAACTGGATGACTAAAAATCCTGCTCCTCAAAGTGTTCTGCAGTTCATCCACTGCACTTGGAAACAAGGCAAATGTGATACAGACAGGTGTTCCTGTATGTCAGCAAGACTGTCTTTCACTGATCTGTGTAGGTGGCAGCACTGTGTGAATGTTCAGAAGGAAACAGAAGATAGCGCTACATGGGATGATGTTTCTGACAGTGATGGTGATGATTAGACATGTTATAGAACCATAAAAAAGCATCCATTGAACAAAAATAAAAGTTTACAGTGTAATGTGTAAAAAACCAGACCAACATCTATTAAAAAAAACATGTATTGTTACATGACAAACGCATCATTGTTAAATGAAGAAAAGAAACCCTGCAACTGTAAACACTGTAAATGTCAAGCAATGCTGTTACATTTATATTTGTGTGTGTGTGTGGCTAAATTCACCATGTGTAATATGTGAAATCAGTAGAAGCTTTTTTCCACAAATTTCCAAGATTTCATGGTCTAAATTCACATTGCATGTGTGTTGGAAATTTCTATTGTAACTCGATGAGTGAAGAGGTTCAGGCGGTCCGTTGTCTTACAAAAGTATTTATTGATTGCAATCAGGAGACAGCCAAGTACGTATCAAAATGACATCCTATGAGTGTCTCATAAGAGTGAGGTCTCTCTGGCTTTTTATAATGGTATTACAGACATTTCCTAGACAGTAAACAGGAACTAGGTATTCACTTGTAGTTACATTGGTGTGTATTGGATGAACTTTTACACATATCTAACACAGCGAGTGTAGCAGACACCAGGTGCGACAACGGTAAAAAGAAGTCGCACCCTGTAACCACAAACATAAGGTTAGGCTGGTTTTAGCTAGACATAGCAGAAGTGAAAACACAGTTTTAGCTAGATGCAGAAGAGATGAGAACACAACGTTCATAAGTTTAAGCACAAAGTTCAAAAGGTTAACTTGTATACTGCTGGTTGGCTGGTTTATATGTTTCTAAATGGTCTATATATGTTTCTATGCAGTTTACTACTGGTTGGCTGGTTACCTCCGCCAAGGAGGTTATTTTTTTGCCAGTGTTGGTTTGTCTGTCTGTCCATGTGCAAGATAACTCAAAAAGTTATGGACGGATTTGGATGAAAATTTCAGGAAATGTTGATACTGGCACAAGGAACAAATGATTAAGTTTTTGTGGTGATCGGGGCGCACTGATCTGCCTTGGCGGAGGTCTGCGCTCTCCGAGTGCTTTTGTAGTTTATGTATGTTTCTATCTGGGTTACTGCTGGCTGCTTTGTGCATTTCTTCTCACGCTTCGCACATCTTCGCATTGTTTTCACGTAAGTGATGTCGTGTATGGATTGCACCCCCCCCAACCTGCTATAGGGAATTGATACATTGTACTGTAAATGTGTTTGTGTCTGCTCAGTCAATGAGCCGCCCTAACTCGACCCCAAATAAAGTGTCCAAGGTAACCCACTGATCCGCGCCTCACTAATTTCTTTGAATAGGATGGGATGGTGAGGGAGATAAAATTTAGGAAATAACTAAAACTAATACTTGAACTAAATTAAAACTAAGCATTCAGAAAAAAACGATAACTAATAAAAACTAGAAAAGCACTTGGAGAGCGCAGGCAGATCAGCACCCCCCCCCCCCCCCTTCCCCGATCATCACCAAAACTTAATCATTTGTTCCTTGCGCCAGTATCAAAATTTTCCTGAAATTTTCATCCAAATCCGTACATAACTTTGAGTTATCTTGCACACGGTCAGACAGACAAACAAACCAACGCCGGCAAAAAACTAACCTCCTTGGCGGAGGGAACTAGCAAACATGCTCTAAAAACTAATTAAAACTAACTGAATTAGAAAAAAAAGTCAAAACTAAATAAAACTAAACTATAATTAAAAATCCAAAACTATTATAACCTTGATCCATACAATGACGTAATCGCATTATCTGAAGAATGCATTGACATATCTGGCTCAAATTTATCCTGTGGATGCATCTTGTCATGGAGCAGAAGAAGAATATTGAAAACAGGTGACCATGACCTACTTTTTCCAGGTCCAATGGCCTTTGGCAGTTATAATATCTGAGTACTTTCAAATATAAATATGTATGGAATAAGTTATACACAAAGACAGTCCAATCTAAATTATAGGGCAGGAACTTTCAACAGAATCATATTTTATATTAGGAGATTAAAAGTGCTCAGCATGTTATGTTATCTTACATCCATTGCCCTCACAGATTCCTGCAGCTAAGCTACAGTTACATACATACATTTACATTCCAATAAAGGTTATTGATAACATGCCTCTGAAGTCAGACTTTTTGCACCATTACAATACTTATAGGCAACTAATCATCATATCTTCTGCTCCATGAAACCCACATTAATGCTTAGTAGGACACATATGGTTCTTTGATACATTTACATTAGACTAAAATGTGTTCTTTTTCAATGTTAATATGTGCGGCTCAGTGGCGATTTCTCACAGACTGCAAGGGAAGCCCGGCTTCCCCTAAAATTATGAAAATTAAATGGTTAAATATGTTCGGTTGTGTTGACATTTTATTGACTACAAATGTGTTAGAACACGTTCATCTCAAAGACGAGTTCGTTCAGAATCAGCTTTATCACAAATCAACGGACGCGATGTCGTTCACTTCTCCTCCATTCCCGTGTCTGTGTTTTCTCCTCCATCTCTGCTCAGTGCATTTGTCCGTAGACTGTGTCCGTCTCTGGGCGTCAATGGAACTGAGTGGAACAGTTTTTTTCATTGCCTCAAAACTGGACAGTAATTGGATAAATGCCACGATGTTGTCCCGCCCCCGGACGCCGGGCGTCTCTGGGGGTGAATGGAGCTGTGGGCGGAGCTCGGCCGGGCTGGACGCCAGAATCTCACGTGCTGATTGGAGGATCGGTCAAAAGGCTGAATCCCGTTCGATTGACAGCTGTTTTCAGGTCTACTCCTTCACTGATACAGTTCAGTTTCATACCGTCACACATTCTGCTGTGAAATGGTGAGAGAAACCACTACGAAATCACTCGTTCATTTTTTGCACTGTAAATAAAACACACTCATTGTACTTCCTTGTTTCAATTTAACATAATTTCAGCGTTTTCTTGTTTCGGTTCCATAATTTAATCATTTCTAGTCCGAGTTTAATATCGTTTTGTAGATAGTTAAATCAGTCAGACTGTCGGCTAGGTCGCAGTGAAAGGAGCATCTGTAGTTTAAAAAGGCTGAAGTCTTACACCCACAACACACTGGGCCAAGGCAATCTGAGCAGAGAGGACACTGGTCCAGTCCCTACTTGGTACAATAAGGTCACTGAGCATTTTCTTAAAAAGGAACGGAGGGCCGAATTTATGTGTAAATAACTTGGCAATTTTTCATTTATTTATTTATTTTTTTTAATGTAAGCCGACAATGAGCTTCCCCTGTCTGAAAGACGGGCAGCCGCCACTGATGCGGATGAAACAGGTAGCCTAGTGCATTCCAAATGTTTAAACATTAACATTTTAATATAATATTACAGTCATTATGGCCTTTAGAAAAATGTTGTTTGGGGAGGTGGGGTAGTGCACTATAGGCCCCTCCCCTGTGGCGCTGCCTAAGCTTTTGTCCTAATGGCATTTTTTCCCCTTACATCAGGGGTGTCAAACTCATTTTAATTCAGGGGCCACATTCAGCCTAATATGAAATAAAGTGGGCCGGACCAGTAAAATAATGCAAATAATAGGATAAGAACTTAGAAATAACATCAACTCCAAAGTTTTCTCTATGTTTTTGAGTGAAAAAAGTAAAATTTCATAATTAAAATGTTTACGTCTTCGAACCCTTCTTGAACGTAACATGAACAAATATGAACAACCTGAAAATTCTTAAGAAAAATGTGTAATTTTAACAATATTACACCTCAGTTTATCATTTATACATGTGCATCACAACTTCCAGATCACAGTGGATCTACAAATACACAAAACATTTAATAACAGGCAGAATACTGTTAAAATACTACATACTTCTCTTAAGACATTTCAGGTTGTTCATATTTTTTGTGAAAAACCAGTCTGTAAATGTAAACATTTTTGCGTAATTTTACTTTTTTGACACCAAAACAAAAAGAAAAAAATAGCTTTTTTTCATTATTTATAAGTTATTATGATAGTATTTTACTGGTCTGACCCACTTTAGATCGAACATCTTTGACTGATAATATCTTCAGTGTAATTTTTACATTTCATAAATTCATCCCAGGGGCCAGATTGGATCCTTTGGCGGGCCAGTTTTGGCCCCCGGGCCGCGTGTTTGACACCTGTGCCTTACATTTACTTTTATACTTTAAGCAGTTTTGAAACCAGTACTTTAACACTTTTACTGGAGTAAAAAGCTTGAGTTGCTAATTCAACTTCTACAGAAGACTTTTTAAACCCTAATATCTATACTTCTACTTGAGGAATGAATGGGAATACTTTGGACACCTCTGCTCACTGTCCTGTTCAAATAATTAAATCGAAATGAAATGTTTTGTTCTGTAACCAACATTGTTTATGTTTGGTCACTAATCTGTCTCAAAAATTCGCAGCTTTATGACAGGTTGGTAGGCGTCTGACATTGTAGCCATGATGGTAAAAGTACCACCTTTATAAATGAGACTTCCTGGCTCTCTTGCTTCCTTTCTGGCAAATGTTGCAGGTGATCCATCCATCATCTCATAATAAAGTGCCTTACTACACTCCTTGCTTTTGTCAAACATTCCCACTGCATACACATTGGAGTAAATATTAAAGTCGAAAGGCACAGAGAACAAGATGGCCATTTTCATACAGCTCTTCTTTGTTTTGTTGTTCTGGAGATCATACGTGATGACGCCAACAGATCCACATACTGTGCCAGGGGTTTTGACAAACACAGCAACATCAGATGTTCCAGAGTCAACGAAGGGGGACTGAGGTATCGCACACTGTCCGCTGTAAAGGTGCATCCTAGACATGAAAACAGCAAAATAACCAGAATGAATTCAACATAATGAAGCATGGTCCGACTGTTCATGAGTATTAATAATCAAAGGTACCTGGGATTACAGAGGCTGTACTTTTTACAGGCATTAGTGATCTCGACATTGCACTGGCGATGAGTAGGAGCAGCAGCAGCGATGGCTTCACTGGCTGCAACGACGGCCCCAAGACCTGAAGCTGCTGCTCCTACTGCTCCTGCTGCTCCTGCTGCTCCTGCTGCTCCTGCTGCTTCTGCCATATTGGATCTGTTTAAAGACACACAGACAGTTCAGTACAAATTAATGTCAAACTGTTCTGAAAAAGAGGCTTCTGTATTTTTGACATCTGCAGGCATTCCCCTGTTGATCATTTAAGGAGGCCTTGAGTTATTCAACCCTTTAACCCCTGAGCCCTGATTCCAGGTAAGGGTTCACATATTAACCCTTTAACCCCTGAGCCCTGATTCCAGGTAAAGGTTCACATATTAACCCTTTAACCCCTGAGCCCTGATTCCTGGAGCTTTGCTGTTATTTTTCCATTTCCCTGATGAGTCACTCTTTCCATTGACCAACAGTAGGCGGTCATGGCTTACATCAGGACACAGTTGTCATCTTTTTTGCCTCCGATACAAGAATTTTGAACAAATACATTTTTTCTTTACATAGAAAGTCACAAGAAAGCACTCCAAAATAAAGATCAGCAGATAAACCTAATGTTAATTTGTAAAATGTTAGAAAGTTCTACCCGGATTCCTTACCAAAACACTCTCAATTTAGGACAATCCCAAAAGATGCATGTGTGTGTGGTCCTCAATTTGTCCACATTGTCTCCAGCAAAGATTTGTCTCAGTTTTGTCAAAGTTAGAGATGAAAAATGGAGTTTTAAAAAATCAGAGGTTCCCTTTCCAAATAAATCCTTTCCATGTTGGGCTACTAGTCAATTTATGTCCATTCTCACACACCTGTTCCCAAATTTGGTCTTCAGTCACAACATTCATTTCCAATTCCCACTTCTCCTTTACTTCAAGAGTGCTCCCTGGTACAGTTGTCTGTAAACATGTGTATAGATGTGATTAGAGGTGCGTGGCCCAGGGGGGAAGTGACGTATGTGCATACCCTCTATAAAACACACAATAGAGGGTATGCACATACGTCTCTTTCGCCCCAGGCCACGCCCCTCTAAGTCAAACCGAGTGGCAAAAACCAACCTGCTCAACATGACGGAGTATAGCATTAAACACAGCGAGACAGGGAAAATGTGAAATATGAAATTAAATGAAGGACAACTGGACTGGACATGGATCTGTACAAGCTACCAAAGAACAAGTGGTCCATGAACACTGACATGTGGACAGAAATCGCATATCCGGACATCCAGGGTGAAGGGGATCATCGCTATTTTTACCTGAAACACATATACATGGTTTCGTCATGACTGACAACCAGGGTCCAAAACTTGGGCCCAGAACCAGCTGATCCAAAGTAGACCATATACTGACCCCAGTGAATATATGCATGATCTACTGATGCTGAGGAGGTTTACGTCTAGTTCATATCAACCACTTCATACGGAGCTGGACCGTTTCTGTAGAAGATCTGTTTCACGGACCAGTATCTGTTTTGGCCCAATGTACATTTGGACACCAGGACGGATCTGCCAAGCGGTTTCGGGCCGAGTTGGTCAGTGATTCTTTTCCAGATCCATCCCCGTATCTCTTTGATATCTGGGAGAGCTTCAGCTACTGTGGACCAGCAGGGTATGACTTTATCCTTGTAAATTATATTTTTCCCACCTGTTTTTAAATTACGACATTATTCTTGTAATATTATGGCTTTATTGTGGGAATATGACGACTTTAATCTCAAACGAATGACATTTTTGTTAAATTATCTTTTTTTTTTAATAACGACAACTTTATTCTCATTACATTGCGATTCTTTTTGTATTTGACTTTATTATCATATAATTACAGGCTTTATATCTATATTTTATGACTTTATACTCGTAGTGCCTAGTGTTTTTATTTTCTTATGTGGCTCAAACACTCCATTGTATCTTTTTTTCCAGTTCCCCCGTATATGAAAAACTAGGTTAGCCTCAGTTTCAGTTAGTAGGCCTTAAGGTGAACCATGAAAAGTGGCTAGAAAAGGATTTTCGTTCCCATGTCTGGGCACTACTTTTTACACGCATTTTTGTTTAGACTGTACCCTCATGGACTTGGGGTTAAAAGTTCTCCGCAATATATCCTGCAGTTTTTTTGTCACAAGCCATAAATCTATATGAATATAAAATTAAAAACCGAAAATTCTGTGATGCTAGATTCACAAGTTTTATTTATCAACATTCATTTTAGCAACACAAATTGTCTCACAAATTGACATTTATACATATTAACATTTTAGACATGTCTTGATGAATTATTACCATGCAATGTGAATTTAGACCATGAAATCTTGGAAATTTGTGGGAAAAAGCTTCTACTGATTTCACATATTACACATGGTGAATTTTGCCACACACAAACACACACATCAATGTAACAGCATTGCTTGACATTTACAGTGTTTACAGTTGCAGGGTTTCTTTTCTTCTTTTAACAATGATGCGTTTGTCATGTAACAATACATGTTTTTTTAATAGAACTCAGTCTGTTTTTTTACACAGTACACTGTAAACTTTTATTTTTGTTCAATGGATGCTTTTTTATGGTTCTATAACATGTCTAATCATCACCATCACTGTCAGAAACATCATCCCATGTAGCTCTATCTTCTGTTTCCTTCTGAACATTCACACAGTGCTGCCACCTACACAGATCAGTGAAAGACAGTCTTGCTGACATACAGGAACACCTGTCTGTATCACATTTGCCTTGTTTCCAAGTGCAGTGGATGAACTGCAGAACACTTTGAGGAGCAGGATTTTTAGTCATCCAAGTCACTGTTGACTCCCCATCCTCAATGTGCCATCCACTACCAGTGGGTGAGGGTGCACACATAATACCTTTCAGACAGTGTCTCATTATTGCTGTTTGGTAGTTTGTCCTTTTGCAGTGTTGGTGTAGAGCATCACATGTTGGAGGCATGGACAGGGCAAACTACCAAGGAGCAATAATTAGACACTGTCAGTAAGACTGGGTGGCCATGGCTCAGATGGTAGAGCAGGTCGTCCAATAACCGAAGGGTTGGTGGTTCGAATCCCGCTTTGTCCAAGTCAGTCTGTTGTGTTCTTGGGCAAGACACTTCACCCAGTGCCACTCACTCTGGTGTATGAATGTTTGGTGGTGGTGGTTCACAACAATAATAATTCTTTGCCTGATGATCTGCTCACAGAAGAGAAGATCTCATAGCTGACATTGAAAGCGGCTCATTTCTGAAACACATGCACGTAGTTTCACTAAGCTGCAAGCAGCATTGTGTGTGAGAGAGAGAATGAGTTATGATCAGTAATAGTAGTAGTAATAGTAGAGAATAGAATAAACTTACAAACTTACTAATAATACAGTGTTTGTGAGTGTGAGAGACAGAATTTTTTATTAATTTATTTATTTTTTACACACCTGCTGATAATGTCTGTGCCAGTGAAAGATGATCCTTTGTGCATTTGCCAGACACAGTGATGTATTTATCCACTTTTTTCATATTATGCATAAGGCAGGCAGAACAGGACCAGATGAAACAGTGGGTAGACCCATCCTGGACCGTCATTTCTTTCTTGGAGTTTCACTTGTTGATCCCGCGGTGCTGCCGGCATCCCCTGTTTGCACAGACTCGCCTCCCTGTGATTCATTGACATCTGAATTCTCTCTTGAATGTTTCTCCGCGGAATCCAATCACTTTTTATCAATGCATCATCTGTAGCATGTTGCATGAAACCCAGCATCTTCTGACATGTGGGAGGCAAGATGGCCGCAGCATGAGTGTGTGCAGCACAGGCCTGTCTGAATTACGCAATATCTTCTAATTCTCACCATCTCTGACACCAGTACCGATTGTACTTGTTTGTTATAAGAATGGCCGAAGATCAGATCAACCAGCTTTTGATAAAAACTGTACTGGATGGCTTGGAGCAACTCAAGTGGGAAATCCCACAGTCCCACATCGACGCCAAGGTGGACCCCATTCATTCACAACTCAATTCCATTAAACGCTCTCTGAACATGCTTGGTGATCATGTTGGAATTTTGGATCAAAGAGTCGGGAAGACCGAAGATGATATCCATGCTCTCCAAACAAAAAATAAGGAACTACAACAACAAAATGTATACCTCATGGACAAGGTGGAGGAACTGGAAAACCGGAGCCGAGCATCCAACCTGCACTTCATCCGCGTCCCAGAATCCGCAGAGGGCCGTGATATCCTCGGCTTCATGATCCAGCTAATTCCGGAGCTCCTGGGATGGGAAAACTTTCCTTTTCCGCCAACCATTGAGAGATGCCACCGCAGTCCTACCGTTGTCTGGAGCACCAGCGAACACAACAGCACCAGGCCAAGACCTATCCTGATCAAACTGCTGAATTTCCAGGATAAAATCAAAATTCTTCGTTTGGCCAAGGAGAAGGAGCTGCGTTTTAAAGGTACTCGTATTCACATATTTCCAGATTACAGTGCCGGGCTTACGAAGAAGTGGCGCAGTTTTGACACTGTAAAGCGTAAACTTCGTGAACTAAACATGAAATACTCACTCCGGTCCCTGTCCACTCTGAGTGTCATGGTTGACGGCAAACTTCAACAGTTCACCTGTCACAAAGCAGCTGAAACGGCTTTCATGTCTCTCATAAATCCACACATGTAGCTCTGGCCAGATTATTGATATAAAAGTATAAAAGAGTGACTGTTGTCATTTTCCTTTGGGAGCAGATAACTGAACTATGATGCAGGATTCCTGTGTTCTCCTCTTCGCTGGATTATTTTGTTTATTTATTTTTTTCTTTCTTGTGACTTTAATTCCTGTTAAAACTTGTCACAACGTATAGGATGTCCAGCTGATTTTTGTTTACATTTTCCTTTTCTTCTTCGGCCTTGGCACGTTTTGCTGTCAAGGATTTACAAAGACTGAGACATACTATCCCCTGCAGATTGGGCGTGTAATGATCAGTACTCTACAGATGACTGGCTGTGTGTTAGCCACAAAAGAATCTGCTCTGTAAGCTTTCATATGTGTCAGTTCCAATTTCAGACAGACCTGGTGTTAACTAGGTTTTTTTTTTTTTTTTTTCAAAAGTGATGGATCTAGAAGCTGTGGTTTTATTTTCTGGGGGGGAGGGGGTTGGGGATAGTTCTGTGTATATGTGGGTGTCTTATGTCTGTCGGTCTGTTGTGTGGGTTTTTGGTTTTCTTTTACCTTTGTTTGCTTAGTTTTAGTTTTTTCTACTGTAAACATGATCATTCAGGGCTGTTTTCTCTTTCTCCTCTTGTTTTTTGATTACCCTTTTCTTTTTTTGAACTTCTATGATAGTTAACAGTGTTATCAATGCAGGCACTAAGATTAGATTTGCAACCTGGAATGTTAGAGGTTTGGGGAAATCATCTAAGATTAACCAGGTTCTCCTTCATCTCAGAGATCTGGATGTAAAAGTAGCTTTTATACAGGAGACCCACTTAAATTAAATGTTAAAAAATTGCACAAAAACTGGGTATCACAGTTGTTTTATTCATCATTTAGTAGTAATTCACGTGGTGTTGCCATTCTCATTCACCATTCTGTTCCATTTAAATGTGAGAAAGTAGTTGCGGATCACAACGGTCATTATGTAATAATTTCAGGATTGATTAATAACATGGCTCTAACCTTAGCAAATGTCTATGCCCCTAATGTGGACGACGAGGGATTTTTTGTGAAATTTTTCTCCACAATCCCTAATATTGAATCACATTGTCTTATTATTGGTGGAGACTTTAATTGTTGTCTGAATGATTCATTAGATAGATCTTCAGCTAAACAGTATACTTCTAAATCTACTTCAACAATTAATTCCTTTATCCAGGGTTAATTCTAGCTATCTTTCAACTGGTCTTAAGATTTTGATCAGGTCTGTATATATATATATATATATATATATATATATATATATATATATATATATATATATATATGGAGCATATTCATTATGTCATAATCTGCACAGTGCTCCTTATGTTGCCCATTTTGCTACTTCCAACACATCAAGTTCACGGACTAAATGTTCACTTACAGTCTCATATACCCAACCCAGTGAAAAGTACCTTTGTAATGAATTAATCAGGCGAGTTTAATGTTTTGACTGATGGGTCTAACAATGATAAAATACATTAATTTATTTTCCTAATTAAAAATAAGGAAGAATGCTCTGTTGCTACACTGATCAAACTATTATTCTATTATTCAAAATCTGTAATTAAATATTCATTGAACATACTTGTGTTTATCTAGTACCAACACATCAATATTTGTACATTTGTAAAAGCTTAACTGCAATATCTGAGTCTGTTTCCACATGTATAAATTGAAACTGATTAAAAACAGCTAGAAAAGTATTGGTTGTTTTTGCAGTGGGAAAATAAGGACATATTAGCTTTAAATATATTTGTGGTTGGGGGTTGGTTTTCATTATTTTGCTCATGGTCTGTACTCAGCTTCTGACCTTATCCTAAATGCAGACTGGACAGACATTTTTAAGCATGAATAAATGAATCTGCACCGTGTTGATGTAATGTTGTCATTTGTCCACAAAGTGGAGTCAAGTCTACTGCAAAAATGTACAATACACCTGAGTGTTGTTATGTATGACACACACAGTCATGTCTGCTTGACATAATGAATTATAACCATCACCCATAAATTCTAAATCTGACCCCTCAAAATGGTGTGAGGACCAACTAATAAATATGTCTTACTAAATATAGACGTGGCGTCATTAGGCCAATTTTAGGGGGGAGCTGAAGCCCCCCATTGTCTCTGTATATGGTTGAAACCACATCCTGTTCGGATGGCAGGATTGGCATTGATGGGTCCAGGGTCTGTTTCCGGTGGGGGGATGTGCTGCTCTGGCAGTATAATTGCTTGCCGGTGTGTTAATTGTTCATCTGTGTATCTCTGATCTGCGTATCAATCGGAGGAATGACCTTTTTCCACACTATTCCGCACATTTCCACAGTCATTTCACTCTTTCCCTCATGGACGGCACTAAAAATCTTAAATACCAGACCCGGGTCAAATTATTTAAAACACCAAAGGGGCCCACGGTCTGTTGGTGAGTAGAGATCCCCAGATCACATCACATATCAAACATCAAATTTTCTCGGAGAGAGCCCATATTCTACTCACATCAAGGCGCGATGAGACTGTGACTGTAAATATAATTGACAAGGAAAAATCTCTTACCTTCGTTTAGGCACCTCAGACACAAGTGTCACTACATCCCATCTGCGAATCGACCAAGGCCTCTTCCGTTCCTGCCAATTGTTGTGAATAGTTAAGAAGAAAAACAAACTCAGGAATGCTCATCAGGGAATATCTCCCTTTCTTTGTTTGACAGGGGGGTTTTATACAGGAGCATTTGCCCACCCTTACTGCCATAAAAGGAACTGACCATTCACTATGTGGGTCATTCCAGAATTGGAGGACATTTGGGCTTCAAAATTCTTGAAAAATAAACCTTCACTTTTCTAGTTATCCATTATATATTCATCAATAATAGGTAATAAACTATCAAAGGCTTGATTGGCTCAGCTTACACATCAATGGTACAATTTTTATTACATGATTTATGTGGTGTTTGTAATACTTGGTGCAACCCTGTTACCAACACTAAGGAACCTGAAAAAAGTGCATTAATTAATTTCTTAAATGTAATTCCTTTTCCATTAAGTAAAGAAAGTAACATTCTCTCTGAATAACCATTTGGTTTCACATGACTTGATTTAAATTAATTTTAGCAACTTTCAAAATCTGTCTCGTCCAACTTTTCAATATTGGCATGTTTCACTTTAACAATTTCAGTATTTATTTTACAATATTTACTCTGACACATTTTGCATATAATTACATAAACTCTTTAAAGGAAAATGGGTCAAACCCTTTTGAGCTGAGAAAGTAATTTATGATTATTTTCAATTAAAATGATATGGTAACAGGGTTGAAATTAGGGTAACAGGGTTGTATGAAGTAACAGCTACATTATTTCTGATTATAGATCATTATATAAAAGTGACAAATGCTCAAGACATCAAAGTATTCTTTGAATAACTTTTAATACTTTCTGTCAGCACTATTTCACTATTTCTCAAATAACCCCCCCCCCCCAAAAAAAAAAAAAAAAACCCAAACAAACAAACAAACAATAATAATAATAATAATAATAATAATGGGGGGGGGCTTATTTCAGGAAAATTTTCACATTCAACTTTAGCCCTGATTTTCTGATGCAACAAGATGTTCTAAGCACTCCTGTGTGTTTTTTTTTTTTTTTAATTTTCATCCAACCCCCCGAAAATTACTTTTTCAACCCTGAAAACGTGGGGTTTTTGTCAACTTTCAAACCTTCTTCACTTTTGATAAAGTACAATGTAACAATCTGCTCATGCTGGATCCTAAATGTTTTTTTGTCAGACATGTCATGTCTTCAGAGTGCTTTGCACTAAAAAAGGTGTAGTGTCAAGGCCAAATTATAGGTCAAAGGTCACCCAAATGGTCCAAATGCATATTTCATGGAATGAAGCTGTTAATGTGGGTTCTTCCAAATGTTGGGCTCAGGTTCTCTCCTCAGAACACATCTACTGACCACAGACAACTGACATTCAATCAGACACATTAAACAGAATTATTCACTCATGTATTCTCCATACAGACATGTCAAAAAGAACAAACGGTAGTTTCACATGACTTTGACATTTACATGTATATGTCCTGTTGTGGGCGACACGGTGGTGCAGTGGATAGACCTGGTGCCTCACAGACAGAAGGTCCTGGGTTCCATTCTAACACCTGTCGATGGGGGTGGGACCTTTCTGTGTGAAGTTTGCATGTTCTCTCTGGGTACTCCGGTTTCCTCCTACCATCCAAACACATGCACTGATAGGTTAATGGGTTAATCTAAATCCCCCACAGGGGTGAATGTGACAGTGGTTGTTTGTCTCTATATGTTCAGTCTGTGATGAACTGGTCACATGTCCAGGGTGAACCCCGCCTTCGCCCATCAGTAGCTGGGATAGGCTCCAAGTGACCCCTGTGACCCTAGTGAGGAGAAAGTGGGTTCAGAAAATGAATGAATGAATGAATGTGTTTCCCGCCACACTAACGGCGGCAAATTCAAATGGAATGTACATGTTTTAATATTTAGTCTGTACTGTGTCTTTAAAGGGCCAAAGGCCTTGGGGGGTCCCACCAGGAAACCAGAGGGAACAGAACTGAGGACAGATTTGATAAAATGTCTGAATGGTATGAATTTTTGAAAAAAAATAGGCTTTTTGGTGACTTTTAACCTTCAACATGACCTTGACATTAGACTTTTCATAGTACAAAGTACTCTTACGATACAATATGGCACTTATAAGATCATTAAATGTCCCATCATGAACATATTTATACACTGCACCGGACAAAAGAGTGGAGAAGCTGTGAAAGTTGCGATTTTCAGAGTTAAAAAAGTAATTTTCAGGGTAGGGGGGGTTTGGATGAAAATTTCAAAAAAATTACACAGGAGTGCTTAGAACATCTTGTTGCATCAGAAAATCAGGGCTAATGTGGTATTTGATATTAAGCCCCCCATTATTAACCCTTCAGGTAACTCTCTCCTGGCTTTACTCCTTTTATGAGCCTCTCTCCACTTTTTTCGTTGGGTACACTGTCCTCTCTCACTGCGGTCTTTTTGAAGCAACTTCTGTCCTGTTTCTGCATCTTTCCTCCATTTCTGTCTTTCTTTTAGTAAACACTGTTGTCTCCTCTGTACATCAGCATCACACTTGGCACGGTGGCATCTCTGCTTTTCAGCAGCACTCAATGGTGGGCCACACTGTTAGAAAAAAAATGATCTAACTTAATTTAGTGTCCCCTATTATGAATTGTAACTCACTGTTTATATATAGTTTGATTTATGTCAAGTTAATAATCCCATCAAGGTAGTTGCTGCAACCATAATCCATTTGGACTACCATTAGGAAATAAAAGGAAACAATACAGTCTGGGAAATTCAGGAATGTGTTTACAATATGTAGATTAACTAAATTCTATCTCAGATAATGTAAATTATTGACTTGAACCATAAATAATAGTTTGTAAAGTCTGAGTGAACTGGAGGAGATGCAGCCCTATTAATGTAGTGCAACCCTGTTACTCTAATCACAGTAACAGGGTTGCAAATCCAGACTGTTAGCTTTTTCTCAGGCATAGAAGCTCGCTACTTAGCTAGCTGTTACTGCTGACCAAGAGGACACACTTACTTATGTAAATAAGTAAAGAAAAAATCAAAAAGAATTTGTCTTATCCTATTAATATGGGTAACAGGGTTGAGTGAGGTAGAGTGAGACATTCAATCAAGGCTCACAATCTTATGAAAATATGAAAAATAGAAGAGAGGACATACCTTTGCTCTGCCCATTCTTTTGGAAAACTGTTTGATGATGTCATTTCCAGCATATCATGTGACTCACTGCTTTCTTCTTCTACCATGCTAAAAGGTTATGGGTAACAGGGTTGAGTGCAAGTTGTGGGACACAGGTTCCATGCATAATAATTATTATTTAAAATATTATGTTTATTTAAAAAAATGTTCCTGCAATTACAAGAGACAGCAGTGAAACAAATCATACCAAAAAAATGACATTTAAATTTCATTTTAACTGTTTTATGTGAGATTCAATTTGGTCATTAAGGGGGGTGGGACAAGTGAAAAATGGCATTTTAGGGGGTACTCCAGACTTATTTGGTATTTTTAAAACTATTTACAAACATTCTTTTCTCCTAGTTTTTTTTAGATTTGGTCTCAGAACAAGTAAATTTACACAGAAACTCCATGTTTTAGTATTTTGTACATGGATTATTTAAAATTTGATGGGTGGGACGTCAAATGTCCTCCAATTCTGGAATGACCCATGTGCGTGATAGACTCTTTTGTCAAATATGATGTTATGTAAATAATGACTTTGTTTTGAATATGGCTTTGGTGGGAACTTCCGCTCTTTCCTGTTCTCTGGTCAAATTTCCACAGGTCATGATGACCTGCACACACATCCAGATTTACCAGAAGTTGCTCAGCTTCATGAAATGAGATACACACACACTTTTAAGGCCTTATCAAAACACCACAAGTGACACTGAACAGATGGTGGTACTGTGGAAAACAGGAAAATGGAAATCACAATATTAAAGTTTCTTTTTACTTTGAATACCACAGTACATCTGAATGTGAGTGTTACACGTACAGGAATGATGGGCCAACTCCTTCTGCGTGCGACGTCTTTATTTTGTTTGCAAAGGCTGCAAAACACAAAATGCAGTTGTTAACCAGAGCAGACTTGGCGACACGTTACCAGCTCATCATGTACTGACTGAACTCACTCTGTATAACCATGTACTAGTTAACACAACACACTACTAGTACTGGTGAGTACACAAAACATAACTTGTGAACAGACACTTATAACAGGGTGAAGTAAAGTTTCTACTCAAGACATAGGATTTACAAATAGACAATTCACTTTATGCACTTTATTCTGACCCAAATGATTAGTCAGCTTAATTAACCATTTAGAAACTATTGCTGTTAACCAGTCTTTTACCTGTTTTAATTACCATTTTTAATCTCTAATAAACCCTATGAACTGTTACCTTAAACCAATGTGTTTTAATCTATTTATGACATATCCTTTTAAACTGTGATCTGATATTTATCCTCCTGTAACACAGTTCCTTAAAACAGTTTTAACCAACATGCCACATGTGAAGGACACAAACTATCACTTTAGCTTAGCAACTGAATTAGCATGAGTATAGGTGCACATATGTAGTAACACATAACATTCACAACACATTTATTATTATTTATTATTTATCACTAACACTATTAACATTCAAGACCATTGTGCATGTCTTCTTCACAGTGTAATTTTAATTGTGTGTCCTGAAAGGTGCCTATAAATAAAATGTATTATTATTTTCTATCTCATGTAACTCTTGTGCATATGTGACACTTACTTTAGTCCATTTTCACTTATATCAGACACATACAGCATGCTAGTTTTTAATGTGTGGACCGCGCCATTAACCTGTGTCCGCCACATTAGCTCACACACTAATAAAACTCTACACCTTAGCTTAACAACTGTTACCCTCGAAAGTCTAAAGGTACCGGGTACTTAAGAAGAATGACTATTGTTCTATGTGTGTTAAATTCAACCAGCTTACCTGCAAAACACAAAATGTAGTTAACCAGAGTGGACTTGGCAACGTGGTCACAGCTCTGCACATACTAACTGAACTCTTTTTTTTTTGTTTTGTTTTTTTTTGTTTTTAACTTTATTTAAATATCAATATACAAACTGTCAAACATTTAGTATATAACACAATACATATAAGAGAATACATATATATATATAAACAAGAAACAATCGTAAAATCAATATATGCATGAAATACATTTTCAAGAATTCATATACAAAAAATAAATACATACATACATACATACATAATTTCTCACCTAAAATTTCATCAACTGTCAGAGGAAACATTAAATAACTTATCATAACTATCAAGGAATGCCTTTTTTTTTATTATTAACAAGGGTTAATGATTTGTGAAGTGAATTAAATTCAATTAAAAAATGAGGAAAGGTTGGTTTGGAGGCTGAAAATTTTTGTTTATGAATAAAATATTTACCCAATAAAATAAAAAAAAATTAACTAAATTTTGGAGACATTTGTCCTTATTTTCATAATAACATATAACATCTTTCAGAGAAAAACAGTATGACATGTTAACTTGGGTGAAGATATGAGAACAAAGGTTAGACCAAAATTGCTTTGTGATATTACATTCAAAAAACAAATGGTTTAAAGTTTCATCAGCATGTCCACAAAAAACACAGGAGTTATCCACATCCTTGAATTTTGAAATGAAAGAGTTGACAGGATATATCTTGTGAAGAATTTTGAAATGAATTTCTTTTACTTTGTTATGGATACAGTATTTGTGAGGTAAAAGCCATGCTTTTTCCCAGTCTATGTCCTCGAAATAAGAGCGCCAATAAAATGTTCCTCACGGAGAAAACCTATTTTTATTTTGAAAAATTTCTCTTATATGTTTATTGTTACATTTCTTATCTTGTATATTGATACCATTTAAAAGCAACATAGACGTGCCCACTGGCCTAATTTCTTGACAAAAGGATAAATGACTTTTCATCAAATTAAGTAAGCCAGATGGGATTGCTTTTATCACTGTGTTATATTCTTTGAAAGGTATAGGAAAATTATGACGAGTTATGAAACTTTTATAGGACAGGACAAGACCATGTTCATCCAAAACAGACAAGATATTATCAATACTTCTCTCAAACCATTTGGGATAAAAAAAAAAAGAGACTTATTTCTAATAGTTATACACTCGTTATTCCATAACAAAGTTTTGTGAGGAGAAAAATTATGAGTGAAGCACAGTTTCCAGGAAAGAAGTGACTGCTGATGAAATTTAGACAGTGAAATTGGAAGTTTATCGGGTGAGTAGTTACAGTTTAAAACAAAAGCTAGTCCACCAATTTTTTTGAAAATATGATTGGGGATGAAAAACCACAATGAATTTAGATGTGTCAAACATCTTTTTAACCAATTGATTTTAAAAGTATTAATGATGTCAACAAAATTAAGTACTTCAAGACCACCTTCCGCTCTGCTATTAGATAAAACTGCATCTTTAATTTTGTGCGTTTTCTTTCTCCAGACAAAATCCAAAAATAGTTTAATTTCATGAGCAGTGGCAACATTCACAAAGAGAGAAAGAGATGGATAAACAAAATGAGATACTCCTTCAGCTTTTGACAAAAGGACCCTGCCATATAATGTTAAGTCTCTCTGAAGCCAAAGATTAAAGATATCTGTAGTTTTTTTAATTCTTCTAGAAAAGTTAAGTTGTTGCCTCGCTATTAAATTTTTTGTAATATAGATGCCCAGATACTTGACTGTGGTTTTTACAGGGATATTATTTATGATAGTATCATCACAATGGTGTATGGGCAATAATTCACATTTAGATACATTGAGTTTCAGGCCTGATGCTAATGAAAACTGTTTAACCAAATCAATAGCTTTAACCAACTGTTCTTTATCTTTCAGGAAAAGGGTTGTATCGTCCGCCAGTTGAGAAATTCTTATTTCTCTATTAAATATCGAGATGCCCTTGAAATCCATATCATGTATTATATTTAATGACAACAGTTCAACAACTAAAGTAAATAGAAAAGGTGAGATTGGGCAACCTTGCCGTACACCACGATTTATATCAAATCTGTTGGAAGTGTTATAGTTGACTATCACAGAGCTATTAATCCCTTTATAAAATATTTCAACAGTATCTATGAATTGACTTCCAAAACCAAACAATCTAAGACATTCTACAAGAAACTTGTGTTCTATGGTGTCAAAGGCTTTGTAAAAGTCTAAAAAGAGAATGAATGCTTCAGAGTCAACTGAGTCTGCATAGTCTAATAAATCCAAAATAAGTCTGATGTTATTGCTTATGTGTCTATCCTTAATGAAACCTGACTGTGTTTCAGCAATAATATGAGGTAGACCTCGTTTTAATCTACGTAGTGGCATAAACTGATGCCAGGATCTTGTAATCAATAGTAAGGAGAGTAATAGGTCGCCAGTTTTCTATCAATAAGCTGTCCTTATCAGGTTTCGGAATTAGTGATATAACACCTTGTTTCATAGTTGTGCTCATCTTTCCCTGACCAATACATTCACAGTACATACAAAATAGCGGTTCCTGAATGATGTCCCAAAAATGAACATAAAATTCAACTGAAAGCCCATCTATACCTGGGGATTTACCCTTTTTCATTGAGAAAAGAGCAGTTTTGATTTCCTCTCTGGTCAGGTTAGAGTCACAAGTCTTTTTCAAGTTTTCATCAATTGTGACTATATGTTTTTTAATCTTATTAATAAATATTTCACAAGATGGGTTATTGAATTCTGATTTGAACAAGTTACTATAAAAGGAGAAAACAGAATCAGATATTAACTTTTGATCTGTGCATTTATTACCATTAATATTAAGCATAGTTAGTGACTTTCTTTGACCATTTCTTTTCTCCAAAGCAAGAAAATAGTTGGAGTTTGTTTCCCCCTCTTCCAGCCACTTGGCTCTAGATCTCACAAATGCACCCTTGGCTAATTCAATATAAATTTGATCTATTTTTAACTGCATCTCCTTTACTTCTAGTTCCTCTTCAGAAGACAAACCAGGTTTAAATAAGAGGAGACCAATCCTACTCAGTAATTCAGTTTCTGTTTTGTTTTTAAGAGCTTTCAGTTCTTTACTTCTTTTTATAGCGATACTTCTTGTCATATATTTAAAATACTCCCATTTTTGTGTGTATTCATTGTCTGCAATTTCTTTAAAAATGTCACTGACTAGATTTTTTATACTATTATTAAAGTATTTGTCTTTAAGGAGGGCGTTATTAAATTTCCAGTAACCTCGTAATTTAGCTGTATTTTGTGAGCCCCCTAATTTCAGTGTGATTTTTTTATGATCTGATAATGGGGCAAAAGAATGGGAGACATCCGTCACAAACTGAAGCGCAGAGGAAGAAATTAAGAAAAGGTCAATTCTGGATCTGGATGAGCGGTTACTCTTAGACCATGTATAATCCTGTATGTCTGGGTTGAAAAAACGCCATGTGTCGGTCAGGGAGAGATCTGAGCAAAGTTTTGAAACAATGCTGCTGCTGCTCCCAAGAGGTTGATTTAGTTTTGGAGGGAATCTATCTATTGCATCATCAGGACACTCATTGAAATCACCACCTAACATTATATAAGAGTTAGGATATTTGTGTAATAGTTTGTTTATTTTGGAGGTTATCTGACTAAAAAGTATCTTATTGGAAGAATGAGAATTATGTCCATAAACATTACATACTATAAAATTTGAATTATCATCTTTCAAAATGACAAAAATCTATCTACCATCATGTGAAGATATCACTTCTACAATTTCCCCTTTGAACCTGTGCAAAAAAATTGCAACACCCGCAGAACGATTAGTACCGTGATTACAGTAAATCGTATTTCCCCACTGCCCTTTCCAGAACTTTACATCTGACTCACTTGAATGAGTTTCCTGTAAAAATATTAAATCAGCCTCACTATTTTTACAGAACAGAAAAACGGCTTTTCTTTTTAGCAAATCGCGTATACCTCTGACACTCAATGACATAACTGTTAGAGAATCAAACATACAATCCATTAAATAATAAATAAATAAATAAATAAACTGAAGTAGTTCTCACAAATAGATAACAAGAAGTTTTAAGTGTGTTTTAAACTCCTTAAACAAGGCCGTGAAAGACAGCCAAAAAAAATTGTGACTATAGAAAAATATAATGTTGGTGCCATACAAACTTTTGAGTTTGCATTGTTTTAATCAATAGCTATCCAATACATTGGATTAAACCCAAAACAGTACCATTCAAACAGCACACATTTTCTTCTATCTGTTTTCAGTTGTATTATATAAATTAAATGTGATGAACGCATTTTCCAGCTCAAGAATAACATTGCAGTGCAAGCTATGAACACACAGTGAATTGTTATAACAGAAAATCAAAGGTTTGATTACATCTTTAAGAACCATTTATCTCTTTTTACCCTTTGGAACAAACAATATTTATATAAAATCATGTAGGGGTGTGGGATTAATCTAATGAATGTAACTGCTGGTGTTTTAATAACTTTAACTGACATCTACAAGGTCACTCTTAATATGCACAGTATGGACACATTTGCATCAGTCACCTATCTGTTCGTAGTTATAATCTCCCTGGGGATATGACGTGTTTGGAAACTGTATTCTTCTTCAATCATCACCAAAAGTTAATAGTTCAAAGTCAATAAGTCTATATATGCTCCTTTTGTAACCATCCTGGGTACGTGCAGTATGTGGGGATATGTTTATCAAAATTATCCAACTGTATGACTCATCTCTTCATTTGTCTGGGTATAAGACTTTAATCAATGTTTAAATGATGAATTTTCTTCCTCTCTATCAGAGCATAAGGTCCTAGGAAGGACGCCTTTTTACCTTCTTTCCTTGCTTTTTCCACTACTAACTGAACTCACTCTGTATAGAGGGTATGCACGTGACGTCACCGCTAGCGGAAGTCACCACGGTTATGTCCACTAAATGGCAGAAAGAGGGAGATGAGTAGCAGTTTTGGCTTGAATACTGTGAAAACTTTAGAACAATCTAAAAAATGGGGAAGAGCTGTTGTGCCATTAATTGCTCAAATAGGTTTCAAAAGCACTCTGAGCTATAATTTTAGCGGCGACCTAAAGCCAAAGACAGAAGAAGCACATGGATCGCTGCAATTCGTAGAAATAACTGGAATCCAGGCAATGCAACCTAGATTCGTGTCAGGTAACTTTAATTACCTCCGCCAAGGAGGTTATGTTTTTGCCAGGGTTTGTTTGTTTGTTTGTTTGCTTGTTTGTTTGTTTGTTTGTTTGTCTGTCCGTTAGTGTGCAACATAACTCAAAAAGTTATGGACAGATTTGGATGAAATTTTCAGGGTTTGTTGGAAATGGGATAAGGAAGAAATGATTAAATTTTGGTGGTGATCGGGAGTGGGGGGGCCCACGGGGGGGGGGCACTGATCAGCCTTGGCGGAGGTCTGCGCTCTCCGAGTGCTTCTAGTTTATGCTGTGTTCTTGCATAAAATCATACCTTAAATTATGTATCGTTTTGGCTAACATTATTTCTTAGTAAAGCTCTTAATGTTAGCATCTGTCATTTATTTCTCTGTCATATATTTCAGAACTGAAACATTTTTGTCTTCAATTGTGTGATTATGAACCTTGTGCTCTACATAATTTGTAAACTAGCTTAAACTGAGGCTAACCTAGTTTTTCAAACAAGGGGCTACTCTAGCACAAAGCCGTTGTAGCTGTGTTGTATCAAGTATTTGATGTAAACTCTCCTTAAATCTCCACAGTACCAGTAGATCATCTACTCACTTGGGTCAATACTAAGGGTTCAACTCCAGTAAATCAGTAGTGAACTGTGAGCACTACTGCTGGGCCTTTACCACGGAAATCACCGCCAAGAAAATACGTCTGCACTGACACAAAACCTCCAAAACAATAGTATGTTGAATTAAAGCACTCACCAGCTGGAATCCTCTAGTTAACAATGACGAGGATGTCAACAACTCTTTATCTTTTGTATGCTTTCAGCCTTTGCATTGTGTATTTTCCCGCGTTGAAATCAGGTTCATATAAATGGCAGGATATGTGATTTCCGGCCACATATCAATGTTCGTACACCACTTGTTGTTTGGTAGCTTGTGTATGGATCCACGTCGAGTCCAGTTGTCTTTAATTTCATATTATATTCCACATTTCTCCCGGTCTCGCTGTAGTTAGTGCTATACTCTGCCATGTTGAGCCGGTGTGGGAAAAAATACGGACCTTGTAAAATTTGGACCTTTTTGGAATTTGCGCATGCGCGAGCGCAGCCTTACCGGATGTCAGGTTCAGCGACCCCTAACCCCTAACCCTAACCCTAACCCCAACCCCTAATCCTAACCCTAACCCTAACCCTAACCCCTAATCCTAACCCTAACCCTAACCCCTAATCCTAACCCTAACCCAAAAGCGCACAATTCTACTCGCAAGGTACTAATTTCATAAGCCTCGCTGAACCTGACATCCAGTAAGGCTGCGCTCGCGCATGCGCAAATTCCAAATAGGTCCATATTTTACAAGGTCCGTATTTTATGCCACACCGGTTTGTTTTTGCCACTTGGTCTGACTGAGAGGGGCGTGGCCCAGTGGGGAAGTGACGTATGTGCATTCCCTCTATAACCATGTACCATTGTCAGCTACTGATGCGCAAGGCTCCAAGCCCCCTCTGCTGGTGAAATTAAATATACCTTTTAAACCACACATTTGGCTAACAGAACAGACAAGAACAGTAGGTTTACTTACATCCAGTGGTGTAGTCTAGTTTACTCTAGTGGGTATACTCTGATTTTTCCCCTCCCAGCCTCATACACCCCCGTCCTGGAGCAACATCTGTACCACAGCACCCCCCCCAGAGCAGCAGCTGCTCCAAAACGGCCCCACACAAGAACCACCACGCTCATTAACGCATAAAGTATACATCCACACATAAGTGAGATCATGACGGACTGGTTATGCATTATCTAAATGTAAATGTAATGTAAGCAAGACAAGATGTTTAACTGTCATTAGCAGCTGGACTTCAATTAACTATTCAACAGCCCATGACAAGACAAGACAAAGACGTTTCAAATCAAGAAAAGTGAATGAATAAATAATATAACCTGGACGTAAACAAAAACCTGAAGGTAAACAAAAACATCAGTAATTAACATTAAGTATAACACAAGTTGTCTTTTTTGTATCTATGTTAGCATTAAGACCTGCTGAACAGGGCCAAAACCTATTAGTGAACTGTTTACAATCTTCAGCTATGGTTAAGAAAACGCATGAAAAATAAACAAAAGGAGGCAAAAATTCCACTCTTAAGTTAGGTAAATATTAGGCAACACACAAAGCTAGTAGAAACCATGTAAATGTACAAAGTTAATGCCATATTCAAATGTTAATATTGTTCATTCATAAAATTGTTAATAAAAATTAAATTAATTCATTGGACTAGATCCAGCGGTGCCACAGGGACACATTTCCTGTTCAATAGTCTCTGTGTTGAAAACTAAATAACTTATCTCCATGTTTAATGCATGTATGAATAAGTCTGAGTACGTACTTTCACATGACATGTTGCAATTTACAGAGAGAAAATTGTGGGTAAAAATGCTTGCAATTACTGAGTGTGACACGGGGACTCAAAATTAATGTTGTTTTTTTTTTTTCCACCTTTCACAAACGCATGTACAAAACATGCTGGTCTCATAAGAAATGGATCCTAAATGAATCACAGGGCTTTAGCTATGATGTTAAAGTACAATTGTAATCAATATTAGATAAAAATATTGAAATGATAAGTTTTTATGAACGCTAATATGTTGTGACATAAGGACAGCAATTTCTACCTTTGTTCAGTAGTCAGAGTAAAAGACTTTGCTTTAACTAAAGCACGACAAATATGCTAATAAACTTTTATTTACATACATATTCCAACTGTAGTGATATATACAGAAAATAGCAGAGCATATTTGATTAATAATTGGATTGGACCGAACCCTTTCTATATTATTGTACTGTTGAATTGTTAGTTCCTTCAGATTCACAGACTTAAAATATCACCGATACAGGCAAGAACAAATATTATTAAAGTTAATAGTGCATTTACATATGTTAGTCCATTTTAGGTTAATTTTATATTGATTATATCTTTCTTTTTTTCTACAAGTGATACTGAAATTTTGTGAACAGTTCAATAAAATAGAGTTCTTAAGTTAAAAATGAGCCTGTTTAAGAAATGATAGGTGAAATTTCATTTTATGACTCTGATGTTCACTTTCGCTTGATCTGGTCCCATTGGCATCTTAACGGTCCATTAATTAAGACACCATGTACACCATTAAATGACTGATGGGGTTGGGACCATCAGTTGTGTTGTGCAGAAGTCAGGTTGATGCACAGCTGACAGCCCTATTGGACAACTGTTAGAATACATATTATGGCGAGAACCAATCAGCTAAGTAAAGACAAACGAGTGGCCATCATTACTTTAAGAAATGAAGGTCAGTCAGTCTAGAAAATTTCAAAAACTTTGAATGTGTCTCCAAGTGCAGTCGCAAAAACCATCAAGCGCTCCAACGAAACTGGCTCACATGAGGACCGCCCCAGGAAAGGAAGACCAAGAGTCACCTCTGATGCTGAAGATAAGTTCATCTGAGTCACCAGCCTCAGAAATCGCAAATTAACAGCAGCTCAGATTAGAGACCAGATGAATACCACACAGAGCTCTAGCAGCAGACACATCTCTACAACAACTGTTAAGAGGAGACTGCGTGAATCAGGCCTTCATGGTCAAATAGCTGCTAGGAAACCACTGCTCAGGAGAGGCAACAAACACAAGAGATTTATTTGGGCCAAGAAACCCAAGGAATGGACATTAGACCAGTGGAAATCTGTGCTTTGGTCTGATGAGTCCAAATTTGAGATCTTTGGATCCAACCGCCGTGTCTTTGTGCGACGCAGAAAAGGTGAACGGATGGATGCTACATGCCTGGTTCCCACCGTGAAGCATGGAGGGGGAGGTGTGATGGTGTGGGGGTGCTTTGCTGGTGACGCTGTTGGGGATTTATTCAAGACTGAAGGCAACCTGAATCAGCATGGCTACCACAGCATCCTGAAGTGACATGCCATTCCATCCGGTCTGCGTTTAGTTGGACCATCATTTATGTTTCAACAGGACAATGACCCCAAACACACCTCCAGGCTGTGTGAGGGATATTTGACCAAGAAGGAGAGTAATGGAGTGCTGCGCCAGATGACCTGGCCTCCACAGTCACCGGACCTGAACCCAATCGAGATGGTTTGGGGTGAGCTGGACCGCAGAGTGAAGGCAAAAGGACCAACAAGTGCTAAGCATCTGTGGGAACTTCTTCAAGACTGTTAGGAAACCATTTCAGGTGACTACCTCTTGAAGCTCATCAAGAGAATGGCAAGAGTGTGCAAAGCAGTCATCAGAGCTAAGGGTGGATACTTTGAAGAAACTAGAATATAAGAGATGTTTTCAGTTATTTCACACTTTTTTGTTAAGTACATAATTCCACATGTGTTCATTCATAGTTTTGATGCCTTCAGTGAGAATCTACAATGTAAATAGTCATGAAAATAAAGAAAATGCAAAGAATGAGAAGGTGTGTCCAAACTTTTGGCCTGTACTGTATGTATATATATATATATATATATATATAAATCTTCTTCTTGCCCACCTGGGCGGTGTCTCCTTCAGACTCGGGTCCTCTACCAGAGGCCTGAGAGCCTGAGGGGGTCCTGCGCAGAATCTTAGCTGTTCCTAGGATTGCGCTGTTTTGGACAGAGATCTCTCATGTTGTTCCTGGTATCTGCTAGAGCCATCCTCTCAGCTTGGGAGTCACTGCTCCTTGTGCCCTGATCACTGCTGGTACCACTGTTGCCTTCACACCCCACATTTTTTCTGTCTTCTCTTTCAGCCCTTGGTATTTCTCAAGCTTCTCATGTTCTTTCTTTCTGATGTTGCTATCACTTGGGATTGCTACATCTATCACTAGTACTGTCTTCCGATGTTTATCCACCACCACAATGTGAGGCTGATTCGCCATCACCATCTCATCCGTCTTGATCTGGAAGTCCCACAGGATCTTGGCCTGTTTGTTCTCGGTCACCTTCGGGGGTGTCTCCCATTTTGACCCTGGGACCTCCAGTCCATACTCAGTACAGATGTTCCTGTACACTATGCCCGCTACCTGATTATGGCGTTCCATGTATGCCTTGCCTGCCAGCATCTTACACCCTGCTGTGATGTGCTGGACTGTCTCAGGGGCTTCTCTACACAACCTACACCTGGAGTTTTATCTGGTGTTGTAGACCCCGGCCTCTATTGCTCTGGTGTTTAGGGACTGTTCTTGTGCAGCCAAGAGTAGTGCCTCTGTGCTGTCTTTTAATCCAGCCTTTTCCAGCCACTGGTTTGTTTTATTGATATCAGCCACTTCCTCAATTTGCCGGTGGTACATGCCGTGCAAGGACTTGTCCTTAAATGATAGCCCCTCCTCTGGCTTCTCGTCCTTACTGGGCTTTTGTTGCCTTAGGCATTCACTTAGTAGTTGGTCATTGGGGGCGATTTTCTTGACATATTCCTGGAGGTTTGCCGTTTCCTCCTGGACAGTAGTTCTGACACTTACTAGTCCTCGGCCCCCTTCCTTTCACTTTGTGCACAGCCTCAGGACGCTGAGCTTATTAAACAAATTAGCTTGACCCTGGTGGCCTAAAACTTCTACACAGTAGAGTATCTCTGTTAAATCTATCCAAAAGTGGAAAAGCAACTTCTCCATTCTTGTTAGCTGTTTGTGAAATTTTATGCTCACCCACTACATTCGCTCACATCCTGTGCATCTCCTGCGGTCTAAGCCTTCCCTGTCCTTAAAACCTATTGATGCCCCTGCATGACAAAAGTTTGTCCACAAAGCCATACAAAGAAATCCATGCCCATTTTGTACAGCAGAGGTGTCAAACATACGGCCCAGGGGCCTAATTCGGCCCATGGGATGAATTTGTGAAATGCAAAAATTACAGTAAGATATTGACAATCTCAGGTCCCACGTACAGACGGCTTCAATCTCAACTGGGTCAGATCAATAAAATAAGATAAGATATTAAGATATTATTAATAAGATATTATTATTAATATTAACCTTTAGATACTGACAGCTCAAATTTTTTTCTCTTCGTAGATGTAAACGTTTTCATGTAATTTTACTTTATTTATACTAAAACAAATTATAATGTGAATAACTTGAACAAATATGAATCCACTGTGATCTTTAAATTGTAATGCACATCTGTAAATGATAAACTGAGGCATAATATTGTTAAAATTAGGCCCGAGCCCAGGCACACATGCCAGCGAGGGCCTATTAAAATCGCATTTTTTTTTTTTTCTCTCACCTCTTTGAATGCAAATTTGACCCCCTGAACGTTAACAAAAAGTCAATTTTATTTGACCAAAAATTCAAGCCTGGCAAAAAAATTTTTTAATTTGAAGTCGCCAAGTAAAAATATCACAAAATGACTTGCCCACACCACCTCAAAAATCAAAATACATTATGCGGATGAAAGCCCACCCCAAATTTTTTTTCCACGTACAAAAATGAAACTTGGTACAGACATAGCCCATGGTAGTGTTAATACTGATTTTAATACTGACCATAAGTCTGCTATTAGTTTATAAGACACCTATGATAGCTCTTCAGTTTTCATTCTCTTTCTAACCACAGGCCTAGATAGGAATGTTTGCTCTCAGTCAGTTTCTCAGTTCTGCATGTTTTCTAAACTACTTTGTCTCTAACGATACCACAAGATACAGCATAACCCAACTCCCTAAAACTTCCCAGAACAACTCCAAGGTCTTGCATTCTTTCTGTTTGTATCTTATTTTCTTTCTTCTGCTTAGCGACAGCGTCATACATCATATTAACCAATCATATTTAAGCTTAGCGCAGGCTACTATAAGTTAGACTGACTTCCAGGACAGGTCAGAACAGACTTCTGAGAGAGAGCGAAGCTTCATTTGTCAGTTTCTCACTTGTGCACAATAAAGGAAGGCCTGACTGACAACCAATCCATTCTCCATGAATTTCTTTGTCGTTTACGCCTCCACGACAGTAGGACAAGTAAAAAATTACAGTATGGCCCCACGCTAAACCCAACAGGAAGTCGGCCATATTGGATGGAAGTGTGGATCTGTAAAACCACACCCCTCATACTTTCATCATCTCCTCCTAGGGTTTACATCCGATTTGGACCAAACTTGGTGAAAATCACCTACACGCATGTGTGATCAAAAGTTATCTATGGGGCCATTATTGTAGCAATATTATTTGCAAATGCGTGTGGAGAGTTGAGTGTCCGTATTTCAATCTGTCTGTGCGCAGTCGGATTTGCAAATGTGTAAATGAATCTGTAAATGCGTGATGAGATTTGTGTGTCTGTACAACAATCTGCAAATGTGTATAACAACTTGTGTGTGTGTAATCAGATTTGAAAAGTCAAAGTATTTTCACTACAAGACCCAGAAATACAGACAAATCATTGGTTACAAGTCAAGCGGCTTCTCAATTGGCTCTCTTTACACACGTGAATTTTGCTACACTTCTGCCGTGACAGATCCACAAATGCGCAGCGGGATTTGTCTGTAAAACCAGGGTTTGTGTGCCTGGCTCAGGCTGCCCTGGGCTCAGGCTCACAGGCTCCCTCATTCTGGCTGCGTTCGGCTTTGCTCGTTCTTGTACCTGACGTGAGTTTACGTGAGTTGTGCTTGTAAGGTTCACCAACTGCCACTAATCCACTGGGAGTACTCCTGCAATTAATTTATCAAAAATGTGCGGTTTCATCGGGAATAGTGTGCTATGACTCAAGGTAGAGATTCATTAATTTTTCGCAGAGTTATTGGCAAAAAACACGCAAAAAAAGCCCCATAGAAATGAACAGGGAGAGGAAAAAATCAGCCACAAAAATCCACTTGTTTCTGACTGCTACTGCTTCGCCATACTTTGACCTACAGACTTCATTTGAACTTTAAAACGCAGGCATTTTTGTCGTCTCCACAGAAATGTACCTTGTTTGAGGATGAGGTTTATGGTTTTTGATAGATGGGTCTTAGAAAAGGGTCAGATTTGTCAGAAAACACCAAAACAGAGCACACATTCCTGGCATACCAGGAGCATACCTGGCATACCAGGCATACCAAACAGCTGAAAATCACCTCAAAATTTTGTGGATAACTCGTCCTCCCGGCCAAACGATACGTAGGAGGCAAATGATTCTTTCCAAAAATGTAGTCACAGTTCCTGGGCTTCATATGAACCTAAATTTGAAGACGTAGCTCTTTCTAAAGTGAAATGGCAGGCAGTAGAATGGAGGCTTTCCCCTCCTCTTCCCCTATTCAAATCAATACAAACAGATTGTTTTCCTGATAAGTTGGCTGTTTTTACACTGCTGTAACTCTGACATTTCTCACAGTACAAGGAAGAAAAACACATCTGTGTTCCAGAGCTCTTCATGCCAGTCATGATCATTTTAGTTTTCACCTATCTTTTACAGTTTTTCCGTAATGAGCAGATGTTTTGGACCTATTCCAGAGCTCTTTCTGCCTGTCTGTGTGTCTTCTGAGCCCACTTCCCCCTAACAGCCTGAACGTCACTGTGGCAACCACAGGTCTATTAAGGGTCATTGGCACAGCCATTGATCAGGGCTGTTAACCTACACAGCTGTGGGGGGGGCCAAGGGAGAGGGGGGCCCATGGGAAGTTAAGACTTTTTTGTTAAAGTTTTTTTTTTCTTGTTGTTCAACTAAATTATATGATAAATATGGACCTATATGCAAGCTTCACACATTAGATTTTATAAATTGGTATATTATTGTATTCTGTAAAAGTACAGACTGCTGTCACTGCTCTGTGAACACCCACTGAGAAAAGCACAAAATGGTTCACTTCACACAGAGTTTGAGAAACGCACTTTGCTTGTTAGGCTACGGTGACTCGTTGCATCTCTATGAAAGAAGGAATCTAATCATGATGTCACAGTTTAAAAAAAAAATAAGTCAGGATTTCAGAAAAGAAAGGAAAGAAAAGAAAGGGAGAGAAGGCAAGATGAAGGAAGTCAAGTTCTGACCAACTTCTTTTCAAAGAAAGGTGAACACAAACTTTTAAACACACAAGATGAAATGGCATTATACATATATATGTGTGTGTGTGTGTGTGTGTGTATGTATGTATGCATATATTTGTATATGTGTGTGTGTATATACATGCATGCATACATATAGACACACACACACACACACACACACACACACACATATATATGTGTATAGTGCTGTGCAAAAGTTTTGGTCATCCTTTAGATTAGTTGTTTTTGCAGTGTTGAAATGAACATGCATATTTATTTCTCAGTCTCTTTTCTTCAGATTCAAGAAAATACAAGAAATACGTGCACAGCCTTAAAAGACAGACAAAAAACAGAACTAAATGGGTTGTAAAGGTTAAGGTCAGTACTTAGTTTGACCCCTGAGCCGGAGGGGGCACACCGTCGGTTCCATTCTGAGGTCGTTAACGACAACAGGTCCCGCTCGCGATCGCAAGGTCACGTCCACATCCAGGCCCAAGCGGCGCACAGCCGAGGCAAATTTCCGGGACCACTACATGGCGCTATGAATCGGATTCAATATCGCTGTGTCATTTTGTTCGAGGCAAGAACAACATCAACCAGGTCAAGCTTGGTGCTGATTGGACCAAAAATTACTGAGTTACCGTGCGGGACCACTAGGTGGCATTGTGGGCCAGATTCAGTATTTTGTTCAGAGCGGGAGCAATATTAACCACATCAAGTTTAGTGCTGATCGGACAAAAAATGACCGAGTTACCGTGCAGGACCACTAGGTGGCAGTGCTCAGCCAGATTCAGTATTATTTCATTCAGGGAAGTACTAACGTACACCAGGTCAAGTCTGGTGGAGATCGGACCAAAAATTACTGAGTTACCATAGGGGACCACTAAGTGGCAGTATGAGCCTGATTTAGTATCATTTCATTTAAGGCTAGACTAACATCAACCAGGTCAAGTTTGGTGGAGATCGGATAAAAAATGACAGAGTTACCATAGGGGACCACTAGGTGGCAGTATCAGTCTAATTTAGTATCATTTCATTCAGTCAGTATTTACAGCTGCCCCCCCTTCTTAAATTCTACCTCTACCCCTGCACCAATGTAATGTGACTCCAATGACCCTTAATGACCTGTTGTTGCCACGGTGACGTTCAGGCTGTTAGGCCGTAAGGTGAACGCCGTATCGTTTCATCCCGTTCCGACATATGGGGCACTACAATCTTTTTACTCAGTTACACAGATATATTGTTCCTGAGCTAAATGTCAAAAGTTCTCCATTTGCAATCCTGCAGTTTTTTTAAAATCAGTGTTTGAAGTCGGTCCTACTGAACTTTATTCACCCAATGCTGTTGTTATCATGCATGCTGCGGTTTGAGTCACGTGTAACCTGCTGGTCCAATAAGAAAGCGCAAAACATCCAAGATCGCTGCGACCAGGAAGCGAGCTTCCTGTAGTTCGGAGGAGGAAAATACAACGAAAAGTTTTAAAAAGCCAGCAAAAATATGGAATATGCACCTCATATGCATAAAAAAAGAAAAAATACAGGATGTTTCGGCCAAACGATGGGAAACGTTAAGAAACTGTGTCGAATGATGGCTTTATTTGAGTGGTGAGAGCAGGAGTATAACTGAAACTTATAAACACTATCACAACTGACTTTGACAATGTTCCAGAAGATGCTGGGTTTCATGCAACATGCTACAGACGATTCATTGATTAAAAAAAACAATTGGATTCCACGGAGAAACATAAAAGAGAGAATTCAGATGTCAATGAATCACGGGCGAGGTGAGTCTGTGCAGCAGCACCGCAGGATCAACAAGTGAAACTCCCAGGAAGAAATGACGGTCCAGGATGGGTCTACCTACTGTTTCATCTGGTCCTGTTCTGCCTGCCTTATGCATAATATGTAAAAAAAAAAAAAAAAAAAAAAAAAAAAAAAAAAAAAAAGTGAATAAATACATCACCGTGTCTGGCAAATGCACAAAGGATCATCTTTCACTGGCACAGACGTTATCAGCAGGTGTGTAAAAAAAAAAAAATCTGTCTCTCACACTCACACACAAACACTGTATATAAGTAAGTGTGTAAGTTCATTCTGTTCTCTACTACTGCTACTGCTATTACTACTATTATTACTGATACTGCTATTACTACTACTACTGCTACTCATCATAACTCATTCTCTCTCTCACACACAATGCTGCTTGCAGCTTAGTGAAACTAGGTGTGTGTGTGTTTCAGAAATGAGCCGCCTTCAATGTCAGCTACAAGATCTTCTCTTCTGTGAGCAGATCATCAGGCAAAGAATTATTATTGTTGTGAACCACCATCACCAAACATTCATACACCAGAGTGAGTGGCACTGGGTGAAGTGTCTTGCCCAAGAACACAACGGACTGACTAGGACAGAGCGGGATTCGAACCGCCGACCCTTCGGTTATTGGACGACCTGCTCTACCATCTGAGGGGCCGTTTACACGGCGTAGGATTCAGTCGACTCCGGGAAGATTTCATCGCGGATTAGCCTTCTGTTACCATGGAAACGGTGCCTAGAGTGCCTGAATCCGGAAACTTTTGATACCAGGGTCCAGGGTGGAATGTTATCGATACGCTCCGCATTTCAGCTCCGTGTTAACGCGAATCGGAGCGTTCCGGGGTAAAATATGATGTCACCGCATGCGCGCGCAGCCAAGAACCGCCAGTTAACCCACTCCAGGCCAGTTGGTGGCGGTAATGCACCTCCAAGCTGGTTTGCCAGCCTCTATGACACAATAAAGCTGCAGAAAGAGAAGGAACAACCACAACAACAATGGCCGGTGTCAGAACAACATACATGCCGCTAACTGTGCTCAGCTCGTCTGTCCAGACAAAGAAGTCCTGCGTCTTTGTACGACCACTCGCCATTGTTGTTTGTAAATAGTGTTGTCCGCCTCTTCTTCTTCTTCTCCTCATTTAAAGGCTGTCTAAACCGGAAATCGTTTGTGCGCAGGCGCGTGTTTTACCGCTACTGTTTCACTACAGCTCTACATCGCCAGCTACTGGTCTGACATGGCCACTACAGTGTATTCAGCCGTCCCCGCGGACTCATGTTAACGCAGATCGTTACCATAGCGGCTTCGTCTTAACGCGGAATGATTTTATAACGCAAAGGAGAAATCTTTGCGGAGTGTTGCCGTGTAAACGTACCCTGAGCCATGGCCACCCAGTCTTACTGACAGTGTCTAATTATTGCTCCTTGGTAGTTTGCCCTGTCCATGCCTCCAACATGTGATGCTCTACACCAACACTGCAAAAAGGCAAACTACCAAACAGCAATAATGAGACACTGTCTGAAAGGTATTATGTGTGCACCCTCACCCATTGGTAGTGGATGGTACATTGAGGATGGGGAGTCAACAGTGACCTGGATGACTAAAAATCCTGCTCCTCAAAGTGTTCTGCAGTTCATCCACTGCACTTGGAAACAAGGCAAATGTGATACAGACAGGTGTTCCTGTATGTCAGCAAGACTGTCTTTCACTGATCTGTGTAGGTGGCAGCACTGTGTGAATGTTCAGAAGGAAACAGAAGATAGCGCTACATGGGATGATGTTTCTGACAGTGATGGTGATGATTAGACATGTTATAGAACCATAAAAAGGCATCCATTGAACAAAAATAAAAGTTTACAGTGTACTGTGTAAAAAACCAGAAAGAGATCTATTAAAAACATGTCTTGTTACATGACAAACGCATCATTGTTAAAAGAAGAAAAGAAACCCTGCAACTGTAAACACTGTAAATGTCAAGCAATGCTGTTACACTGATGTGTGTGTTTGTGTGTGGCAAAATTCACCATGTGTAATATGTGAAATTAGCAGAAGCTTTTTTCCACAAATTTCCAAGATTTCATGGTCTAAATTCACATTGCATGGTAATAATTCATCAAGACTTGTCTAAAATGTTAATATGTATAAATATCAATTTGTGAGAGATTTTGTGTTGCTAAAATGAATGTTGATAAATAAAACTTGTGACTCTAGCATCACAGAATTTTTGGTTTTTAATTTTATATTCATATAGATTTATGGCTTGTGACAAAAAACTGCAGGATATATTGCGGAGAACTTTTAACCCAAAGTCCATGAGGGTACAGTCTAAACAAAAATGCATTTAAAAAGTAGTGCCCAGACATGGGAATGGAAATCATTTTCTAGCCACTTTTCATGGTTCACCTTATGGCCTGTCTGTCGGTTTTATACGCACCTATACCCTTGTTGAAGTTCCGCTGTCCTGGTCTAATGCTCAGAGGTTCTGCAGAACAGAGTACACAGACCTGGCCACTGCTGAGAACAAGGAAGAGATGCAAGAGCTAGTGGACGCCGGCAGACGCTGGTATGGTGGTCATCTGTGGATTGGACTGTATGATGACATCCATAGCTGGAGGTGGTCAATGGATGAGGAGGGTTATTATGACACAGGAGGCGCAGAGTTCAGGATGTGGGGAGCCTCTGAACCCAGTAATGGAAATGAAAAATGTGCACTCATGTTCTTGGCAGGGACATGGCATGACATTTCTTGCCAAACTAAGGCCCCATTTGTCTGCTACAACGGTAAGAATTCACATCATAAGATGACTGTAAGACATCATTACTACTGAACTGAGCTGGGGTTACAGTGGGATTGTGGGTAATCTCAAGAGAGTAGACACTCAAACAGGACAGTTATAGTTCACACCATGTAAGAGCTCATGAATAATGTCTTTATTTAAGGCAATAATATGATTCCCATTTGATGCCATGTTTTGACAGTAGCTCAGAGCTGACTGCTTCTTAGTGGGTGACATGTAGCTTTAAGATGTGTCAGCTGCTGTGTTTGAGAGTGGACCAGACTTATCCAGTTAGAACAGAGTGGACAAAACAGACACTGGCATGAATGAGGACTGGTTTTGTTTTGGTTTTTTGGGGCCACTGTGGGGAAGAGCGGTGCAGTCTGCAACTGTGCCACTACAGGGTGGGGAAGCAAAATTTACAATGAACATTTAGTTGTTTTTTCTCAGCAGGCACTACGTCAATTGTTTTGAAACCAGACATATATTGATGTAATAATCATACCTAACACTATTATCCATACCTTTTCAGAAACTTTTGCCCATATGAGTAATCAGGAAAGCAAACGTCAAAGAGTGTGTGATTTGCTGAATGCACTCGTCACGCCAAAGGAGATTTCAAAAATAGTTGGAGTGTCCATAAAGACTGTTTATAATGGAAAGAAGAGAATGACTATGAGCAAAACTATTATGAGAAAGTCTGGAAGATACTATTAAAGAAGAATGGGAGAAGTTGTCACCTGAATATTTGAGGAACACTTGCGCAAGTTTCAGGAAGCGTGTGAAGGCAGTTACTGAGAAAGAAGGAGGACACATAGAATAAAAACATTTTCTATTATGGACATTTTCTTGTGGCAAATAAATTCTCATGACTTTCAATAAACTAATTGGTCATACACTGTCTTTCAATCCCTGCCTCAAAATATTGTAAATTTTGCTTCCCCACCCTGTAGATGTCCCTAAAACCATACATTTGTCAGATTGGTTTCATTTTGTAAATGCTGTCGTTTCCATAAATGTCTTCTGATGCATTGCTAAAAAAAATGTGTATGGTATACATTTATGGAAACATAGCACTGATGTGACCACTGGTATGTAATTGTAAACAGAATAACAGAATGAAGTAAATACACACAATCACTGCACTGAACAGAGGGACAGTCACATGATGCATATCATATAAAGGACTATGATACAATACAGTATTACAACACAGTATACTGCTTTTCCACTGCCAGGGTCTGATTGACTGGCCTTGAGTAGGCATGGCTCAGCTCGGTTTGACTCCCAGCATGCAACATTTTCATGACAGCCACAGTACTGGCTCAGCATGGCTTGTTGTGATACAAGACACTTTTACACAGAGATCCCAGAAAAAAGGTGAGATGGTGATCCCACCTTTTTTCCATCACTGACTGATTCCACAGCCAAGACACAGGAGTAACAGAGGTGAGACAGGCTGGACCTTTACAGCAGACCTGTGTTCTGGAATCAAAGGGGTGGTGACGCAGTGCAGAGTGTAGTGTGACCTAGGGCTGTGCAATTAATCGAAATTCAATTACGATTTCGATTATTACACGCAACGATTACAAAAATTATGTAATCGAGAAAAAAACGATTATTAATTTCGAGTTGTTTTAATTCACGCGCACGCAAGCTCCCATGAGCTGCTCTGCCCCGCCCCCTCTAAGCTACTGCTGCCTGCTATCCGGCAGGTCCGCCCCAAGAGGAAAGTTGGACCTAGCGGTCTGGAAAAACGGCAGGAGAATCACAGCAGAAGTGCTTGTTAAACAAAAAAGGCAAGTCAAATTCAATTGTATGGAATCACTTTGGGTTTGATGAAGAAGACGAAGAGCAAAAGCACATCATGTGCAAAAAGTGTTTCATAGTTGTGTCCGCACCGACCGCTAACACAACAAACCTTTGTAACCATCTGAAGTTTAACCACCGCCACCTTTATCATAATCTTATGAAAAACTAAAACGCATAAAAACAACTTCGTCCACAATGCAATCTTCAGTCTCCGAATCTCTTTATGCTGTAACTCCCGTATTAACCTAACCTAACCCGTATAACCCTAGCGTACGTATTCTTGATGGCTGATGTATACAGAAGGCCTGAACTGAAACCTCACGGCACGCCACTGAATTTACTGTTTCATACTACACTGAACATACTTGAATTTATAATTTGCACTTTACGTGAGATTTTTTTTTATTATTATTGCTACAGTTCTATGGCAAGTCTATAGCAGTTTAATTCCAGTGCACTATTTATTTACAAAAGGAAACATACTTGAATTTACAGTACACTTATTTGCATTCAAAGATTTTTTTGTTTCATACAAAAGTGAACATACTTTGTTTTAGTGGTTAAAAGCTTTATGTTTAAAGAGTATATTTTACATTGTTTTGCAAGAAAAAAATAAACAGCTTTAAGGTTAACAAATAATCGTTTTTAATAATCGTGATTTCAATTATTGCTAAAATAATCGTGATTATTTTTTTTTTCTATACTCGAGCAGCCCTAGTGTGACCTATAACTTGTGTGTCAGAAGTACCCCGAGCATAGCAGTGTTGCTAACCTCTCCAGTCTTTCACCGTTCCACAAATGTTAACATGGGTAGAGTCCTCCGCCCAAACTGACAACAGCTCGCAGATGTTGGCATCTCCCCAGCTCAACATCTTGCTGGTGACGTTGATATGTTTGTTTACTGTACACAGGATGCACTCATTTTTAAATCCCCCCGGCGCGGGGATCGCACATGCAATACATCTTCAAAAAGTCACACATGGGTTGAGGAACGAGAGGTGTTCCTTTTACATATGTAGTGTTCCAGAATCATGATTCCACCTTTATCAGGGCTCTGTTACCACCTCCAGAGGAGTTACAGAGCTGTGACAGAGGTGGGACCAAATGATCCACCATTTTACACAGACGTTCCAGAATAAAGGCTAATACAGTCCTGAAACAGAAGTGCTGTGGAAAAGATAGAGTGAACTACTGTGATGTCGACTTAAGCACATCTGTAGCTACACATAATGCAACAGTGGAGGAGGAACTTGACACTGTAATTCATAATATGAATGAATGAATGTTTATTTCAGTTAAATACAAAAAATACAAAACATACATATTAAAAAAACAACAAAACAAAACACCTACATATTAAAAAAAACAAACATAAAATTAACACATTTTGTAACTGAAAAAGGAAGAAGCTGAAGCCGGAGGCTTATTTCTGCTTCTCCTATTTACATCCTTAGTCCATGTCCACACCTTAAGTTGCAGCAGAAAATTACTTAAACTTAAATTATACTACATTCAGTGTAATAAGTTATTTTGTAATCATATTACTTTCATAGCCCTTCATAATTTGACAAATTAAATTCTTTTTGAAACTCAACAGTGAGCTACACAATTTCACTTCATCCTTCAGTTCGTTCCATAGCTTGACACCAATAACTGAAACACTGATATTTAACATTTGTTCTTACTTTACATATTATATTAGGAGATTAAAAGTGCTCAGCATGTTATGTTATCTTACATCCATTGCCCTCACAGATTCCTGCAGCTAAGCTACAGTTACATACATACATTTACATTCCAATAAAGGCATATTGATAACATGCCTCTGAAGTCAGACTTTTTGTACCATTACAATACTTATAGGCAACTAATCATCATATCTTCTGCTCCATGAAACCCACGTTAATGCTTAGTAGGACACATATGGTTCTTTGATACATTTGCATTAGACTAAAATGTGTTCTTTTTCAATGTTAATATATGCGGCTGAAACAGGTAGCCTAGTGCATTCCAAATGTTTAAACATTAACATTTTAATATAATATTACAGTCATTATGGCCTTTAGAAAAATGTTGTTTGGGGAGGTGGGGTAGTGCACTATAGGCCCCTCCCCTGTGGCGCTGCCTAAGCTTTTGTCCTAATGGCATTTTTTCCCCTTACATCAGGGGTGTCAAACTCATTTTAATTCAGCCTAATATGAAATAAAGTGGGCCGGACCAGTAAAATAATGTAAATAATAGGATAAGAACTTAGAAATAACATCAACTCCGAAGTTTTCTCTATGTTTTTGAGTGAAAAAAGTAAAATTGCATAATTAAAATATTTACATCTTCGAACCCTACTTGAACGTAACATGAACAAATATGAACAACCTGAAAATTCTTAAGAAAAATGTGTAATTTTAACAATATTACGCCTCAGTTTATCATTTATACATGTGCATCACAACTTACAGATCACAGTGGATCTACAAATACACAAAACATTTAATAACAGGCAGAATACTGTTAAAAGGTTGAGTGAATGCTGGCGCGACTTGTTGCCGCTGCTCTCCGGTCATTTTTAAATGTTTTTAATTGATTAGATGTTTTATCATCTCTTCTTGGCTGTGCAATTGCTCTCACTCAAGAGATTTTATTTACTTTTCGAGCCTGAGTCGGATCCTCGGCCTAGCTGCCGCTCTTATACGGGTCTGTGCTGACTAGCATTAGCCCGTTTGCAGTAGCTCACCTGTCCTGCCACAGCCATCTACCCTCGCATGGCTCTGCTCGCCTCGTCGCCTGGGTCATTCAGGTCCCCGTCGGAAATGTGGACTGACAGTATACGGACTCTCCTGTCCCTGGCTCACCAACCCGGGAAAGGTCTGCTGCAGTACTCTGCTGCTGAGCTCCTCCGGCTGCGCTTCCACCTGTCTGAGCCTCCGCCGCCTGCACTACACCACCTCCCGGACATCGTTTACCTGCCACGCTGGAGATACATCCACCGTGGGTCCCGTCGATGGTTCCGGGCGGACTCCTCGGGGGCAATCCAGTCCATCTGGTCCGACTTTCGTTGCTCTACGCGTCACACCGGCCGTGTTGTTGACCACAGTGTGTTAGCCAGCCTAGCTCTGTCGGCTAACACCACAGTCACCTGTGACAACACCGCTGTCGGCTTCGGTCTGCTGAACATCCGTTCACACACAAGCAAGGGGCAGCTCGTCCAGGATCTCCTCACAGACCGTAAGTTTGACTTTCTTTGCCTAACTGAAACTTGGCAACGGCCGGGCGATTTCTCCCAGCTCAACAGCTCTACTGCACCGGGGTTTGTTTACACCTGTCAACCTCGCGGCACCGGCCAGGGAGGTGGTCTCGCAATATTATATCGCGAGAAGTGGAAAGTGTCGCCTGTGTCTGTTCCTGCATCCACCTCTTTTGAATGCATCACATGTCATCTGTCTGGACCAACTCCCACCACAATTGCAGCTGTTTACCGTCCCCCTAAACCAAACAATAATTTCTTAAATGACTTTGCTGCTGTTCTCACCCATCTATCCACTCTCTCACCAAACACAATACTACTGGGAGATTTCAACATACACATGGACAATACCAGTGACCTTCTCATCAGAGACTTTACATCCTGTCTAGAGAGTTTTGGATTTCAGCAGCATACCCACGTTCCTACACATTCTAAAGGACACATCTTGGACTTAATCTGTTGCTCTGGTGTCACCCCTCTGGACTGTGCAGCAGATGAACTGCCCATCTCTGACCACTTTCTCGTCTCATTCAATGTAAAACTCACACTCTCCATCACTAAGCTTCCCCGTATCATCACATTCCGTAAAATCAGGGACATTAACATTGACTCTCTCTCATCCAGTATCGACTCCCTCATGAACACTGTCCATCCATCCAACCCTGAAGATCTGGTCTCACATTACAACACAAGTCTCCACACCATCCTTGACTCCCTGGCTCCACTAAAAACCACATCTGTCTCCTTTTCTGTCTCTGCTCCCTGGTTTACACCTGAACTTTGGCACATGAAAGCTGAAGCTCGACGACTCGAGCGGCTCTTCAGAAAAACTGGACTGGCTGTTCATAAGGAAATGTATGCTAACCATATTAAGCATTACAAGGACTGCATTGCCAAATCCAAATCCAACTACTACACCAATATAATCTGTTCAAATGAAGGTAACACCAGGTCACTGTTCTCACTACTCAACAATATCACTAAACCCCCAGATTCTTTACCCTCTCACCTTCACACAACCACATTCTGTCATTCACTCATCTCCTTTTTTATCAGCAAAATCCAGAAGATCCATCTCAACCTTGGTTCAAACTCCCCCACCATCACATCTGAACCTCATCCACCCACACACTCACTATCCTCCTTTGACCTCCCCTCCCTTAAACCCTTGATGAAATATCAGAACTTATCCGTAAGTCCAAGCCATCCACCTGTCAGCTGGACCCCCTCCCCACAGTCCTGGTGAAAGCATGCCTTCCTTCTCTGGCCCCCTCTATCACTGCAATCATTCACTCTTCTCTCACCACTGGAACTGTTACTGCATCCTTCAAACCCGCTGCAATAACCCCAATTCTGAAAAAACCTGGTGCAGATCCAACCGACTTCAATAACTTCCGCCCTATTTCCAATCTACCCTTCATTTCCAAAATTCTTGAGAAAACAGTGGCTATTCAACTTCATTTCCATTTATCTCACAATAATCTGTATGAACAGTTCCAGTCTGGTTTCCACCCCCTTCACAGTACAGAAACAGCACTCATAAAAATCACCAACGACCTACTCATGGCAGCAGATTCTGGTTTACTTTCCATCCTCATCCTCCTTGACCTGAGCACAGCCTTTGACACCATCTGTCACACCACCCTTCTCAATAGACTATCTGCCATCGGCATCACCCACACTCCATTAGACTGGTTTAAATCATACCTCTCTGGCCGCACTTAGTTTATCCAGATCAAATCCGTCACATCCTCCCATTTCCCCGTCACTTCAGGTGTGCCCCAGGGATCTGTACTGGGGCCCCTCCTCTTTATCATTTACCTCCTTCCCCTTGGCAATATTTTCCGGAAATACAATAACAATTTTCACTGTTACGCGGATGACACCCAGCTCTACCTCACCTGCAAACCCACCTCCACCCTCCCACCCTCCTCCCTCACTGACTGCTTGGCAGACATAAAATCCTGGTTTGCTTCCAATTTTCTCAAACTAAACAGTGACAAAACCGAGGTTCTCCTCGTTGGTTCAAAATCCACTTTATCCAAAACCAATAGATTTTCTCTCACCATTGACAACTCCATGGTCTCCCCTTCCCCACAGGTTAAGAGTCTGGGTGTCATCCTCGACAGTACTCCCACATCAGTAACATCACTCGGTCTGCATACTTCCACCTACGTAATATTAACCGCCTCCGCCCCACCCTCACCCCCCATACCACTGCTATCCTTGTTCACAGCCTTGTCACTTCTCGTCTGGATTACTGCAACTCTCTCCTCCTTGGTCTCCCACACAAATCCCTCCATAAACTTCATTTGGTTCAGGACTCTGCTGCTCGCATCATCACCAGGACCCCCTCCACTCACCACATCACTCCTGTCCTCCAACAGCTTCACTGGCTCCCGGTTAAGTTCCGGATTGAATTTAAAATCCTTCTAATGACATTCAAGGCCATCCATGACCTCGCCCCTCCATATCTGTCTGACCTACTTAATGTTGCCACTCCCTCTCGTACCCTCAGATCTTCCTCCTCCATCCACCTCACTGTTCCCTCTGCCCGTCTCACCACCATGGGGAGCAGAGCATTCAGCCGCTCTGCTCCCCAGCTCTGGAACTCCTTGCCACCTGATCTCAGAAACACCACTTCACTTCCTCTCTTCAAATTCAGACTCAAAACCCATCTGTTTAGGACCTCTTTCTCTTTGTGAACACAATTGCACTGTCCAAATTTTTAACCTGCCTTTTATTTTTACTCTGCTTTATTGCTTGTTTTTAACTGTCCTGTTTTACTGTACGGTGTCCTTGAGTGCCAAGAAAGGCGCCTATAAATAAAATGTATTCTTCTTTTTATTATAAAATACTACATACTTCTCTTAAGACATTTCAGGTTGTTCATATTTTTTGTGAAAAACCAGTCTGTAAATGTAAACATTTTTGCGTAATTTTACTTTTTTGACACCAAAACAAAAAGAAAAAAATAGCTTTTTTTCATTATTTATAAGTTATTATGATAGTATTTTACTGGTCTGACCCACTTTAGATCGAACATCTTTGACTGATAATATCTTCAGTGTAATTTTTACATTTCATAAATTCATCCCAGGGGCCAGATTGAATCCTTTGGCGGGCCAGTTTTGGCTCCCGGGCCGCGTGTTTGACACCTGTGCCTTACATTTACTTTTATACTTTAAGCAGTTTTGAAACCAGTACTTTAACACTTTTACTGGAGTAAAAAGCTTGAGTTGCTAATTCAACTTCTACAGAAGACTTTTTAAACCCTAATATCTATACTTCTACTTGAGGAATGAATGGGAATACTTTGGACACCTCTGCTCACTGTCCTGTTCAAATAATTAAATCGAAATGAAATGTTTTGTTCTGTAACCAACATTGTTTATGTTTGGTCACTAATCTGTCTCAATAATTCGCAGCTTTATGACAGGTTGGTAGGCGTCTGACATTGTAGCCATGATGGTAAAAGTACCACCTTTATAAATGAGACTTCCTGGCTCTCTTGCTTCCTTTCTGGCAAATGTTGCAGGTGATCCATCCATCATCTCATTATAAAGTGCCTTATTACACTCTTTGCGTTTGTCAAAGATTCCCACTGCATACACATTGGAGTAAATATTAAAGTCATAAGGCACAGAGAACATGACGGCCATTTTCATACAGCTCTTCTTTGTTTTGTTGTTCTGGAGATCATACGTGATGATGCCGACAGATCCACGTGCTGCGTTAGGGGTTTTGACAAACACAGCAACATCAGATGTTCCAGAGTCAACGAAGGGGGACTGAGGTATCACACATTGTCCGCTGTAAAGGTGCATCCTAGACATGAAAACAGCAAAATAACCAGAATGAATTCAACATAATGAAGCATGGTCCGACTGTTCATGAGTATTAACAGTCAAAGGTACCTGGGATTACAGAGGCTGTACTTTTTACAGGCATTAGTGATCTCGACATTGCACTGGCGATGGGTAGGAGCAGCAGCAGCGATGGCTTCACTGGCTGCAACGACGGCCCCAAGAGTTGAAGCTGCTGCTCCTACTGCGTTTGCCATATTGGATCTGTTTAAAGACACACAGACAGTTCAGTACAAATTAATGTCAAACTGTTCTGAAAAAGAGGCTTCTGTATTTTTTGACATCTGCAGGCATTCCCCTGTTGATCATTTAAGGAGGCCTTGAGTTATTCAACCCTTTAACCCCTGAGCCCTGATTCCAGGTAAAGGTTCACATATTAACCCTTTAACCCCTGAGCCCTGATTCCAGGTAAAGGTTCACATATTAACCCTTTAACCCCTGAGCCCTGATTCCAGGTAAAGGTTCACATATTAACCCTTTAACCCCTGAGCCCTGATTCCTGGAGCTTTGCTGTTATTTTTCCATTTCCCTGATGAGTCACTCTTTCCATTGACCAACAGTAGGCGGTCATGGCTTACATCAGGACACATGAAAAAAGGTAAACGACACGCACATCCAAAATTAGAGGTGTGCAGGATCCCAAAAAGTAGAACGTGAAAAAATAATAAAGGAAGGTCCGCACAACCTGTGAGCTCCCAAACCATTTATTGGTGACATTTCGGGCCGAGGCCCTTCCTCAGTCTGATGAAGGGCCTCGGCCCGAAACGTCACCAATAAATGGTTTGGGAGCTCACAGGTTGTGCGGACCTTACATCAGGACACAGTTGTCATCTTTTTTTCCTCCAATACAAGAATTTTGAACAAATACATTTTTTCTTTACATAGAAAGTCACTAGAAAGCACTTCAAAATAAAGATCAGCAGATAAACCTAATAATTTGTTAAATGTTAGAAAGTTCTACCCGGATCCCTCCCAAAACACTCTCAATTTAGGACAATCCCAAAAGATGCATGTGTGTGGTCCTCAATTTGTCCACATTGTCTCCAGCAAAGATTTGTCTCAGTTTTGTCAAAGTTAGAGATGAAAAATGGAGTTTTAAAAAATCAGAGGTTCCCTTTCCAAATAAATCCTTTCCATGTTGGGCTACTAGTCAATTTATGTCCATTCTCACACACCTGTTCCCAAATTTGGTCTTCAGCCACAACATTCATTTCCAATTCCCACTTCTCCTTTACTTCAAGAGTGCTCCCTGGTACAGTTGTCTGTAAACATGTGTATAGATGTGATTAGAGGTGCGTGGCCCAGGGGGGAAGTGACGTATGTGCATATCCTCTATAAAACACACAATAGAGGGTATGCACATACGTCTCTTTCGCCCCAGGCCACGCCCCTCTAAGTCAAACCGAGTGGCAAAAACCAACCTGCTCAACATGACGGAGTATAGCATTAAACACAGCGAGACAGGGAAAATGTGAAATATGAAATTAAATGAAGGACAATTGGACTGGACATGGATCTGTACAAGCTACCAAAGAACAAGTGGTCCATGAACACTGACATGTGGACAGAAATCGCGTATCCGGACATCCAGGGTGAAGGGGATCATCGCTATTGTTACCTGAAACACATATACATGGTTTCGTCATGACTGACAACCAGGGTCCAAAACTAGGGCCCAGAACCAGCTGATCCAAAGTAGACCATATACTGACCCCAGTGAATATATGCATGATCTACTGATGCTGAGGAGGTTTACGTCTAGTTCATATCAACCACTTCATACGGAGCTGGACCGTTTCTGTAGAAGATCTGTTTCACGGACCAGTATCTGTTTTGGCCCAATGTACATTTGGACACCGGGACGGATCTGCCAAGCGGTTTCGGGCCGAGTTGGTCAGTGATTCTGTTCCAGATCCATCCCCGTATCTCTTTGCTATCTGGGAGAGCTTCAGCTACTGTGGACCAGCAGGGTATGACTTTATCCTTGTAAATTATATTTTTCCCACCTGTTTTTAAATTACGACATTATTCTTGTAATATTATGGCTTTATTGTGGGAATATGACGACTTTAATCTCAAACGAATGACATTTTTGTTAAATTATGATTTTTTTTAATAACGACAACTTTATTCTCATTACATTGCGATTCTTTTTGTATTTGACTTTATTATCATATAATTACGGGTTTTATATCTACACTGAACAAAAATATAAACACACCACTTTTGTTTTTGCTCCCATTTTTCATGAGCTGAACTCAAAGATCTAAAACTTTTTCTACAAACACAAAAGGCCTATTTCTCTCAAATATTGTTCATAAATTTGTCTAAATCTGTGTTAGTGAGCACTTCTCCTTTGTCCTTTGCTGAGATAATCCATCCACCTCACAGGTGTGGCATATCAAGATGCTGATTAGACAGCAGGATTATTGCACAGGTGTGACTTAGGCTGGCCACAATAAAAGGCCACTCTAAAATGTGCACTTTTACTGTATTGGGTGGTCCAGGGGGGTCAGAAAACCAGTCAGTATTTGGTGTGACCACCATTTTCCTCGCACAGTCAAAACTTGTGACACCTGTGGTATTGTGCTGGGTGATAAAACTGCACATTTTGGAGTGGCCTTTTATTGTGGCCAGCCTAAGGCACACCTGTGCAAAAATCCTGCTGTCTAATCAGCATCTTGATATGCCACACCTGTGAGGTGGATGGATTATCTCAGCAAAGAAGAAGTGTTCACGAACACAAATTTAGACAGATTTGTGAACAATATTTGAGAGAAATAGGCCTTTTGTGCACATAGAAAAAGTTTTAGATCTTTGAGTTCAGCTCATGAAAAATGGGAGCAAAAACAAAAGTGGTGCGTTTATATTTTTGTTCAGTGTATATTTTATGACTTTATACTCATAGTGCCTAGTGTTTTTATTTTCTTATGTGGCTCTAATACTCCGTCGTAGCTTTATTCTCCAGTTCCCCTGTATTTGAAAAACTAGGTTAGCCTCAGTTTAAGTTAGTTTACTAATCCTGCGGGAGCACAAGGTTCAGAATCACAAAATGAAGACAAAAACCATGAAAGATCTGATCATGAAAATAAACGCTTTACTAAGAAGTAACGGTAGCCAAAACAATAGCTCATTTAAGGTCTGATTTGACCCAAAAATACAGCATAAATTAATGTTAGCTAACACCAAACAGGATCTACAGATCTAGGTTTGGTTTCCTGGATTTGTGGATCCATCTACTTCTCTTTTCTTTGTCTTTTGGTGTCTGTAAAACAATAGCTCCGACTGCTTTTCAAACCTGTTCATACAATCAGTTGCACAACAGCTCTTCCTCCTTTTTTATTAAATATCGTTCTTCAGTTTAGACAGTATTGAACCCGATGCTGCCACTCATCTCCCTCTTTCTGCCACTCAGTGTGTGTAACCGCGGTGACTTCCGCTAGCGGTGACATCAAGTGCATACCCTCTGTACAAAACATGGCTTTCAGTGTCAGTCTCTGTTTCAGTCCTTAATAATTGTAAAATAAGTGCAATAAATGCCCATGAATGCTTTCAGTCCATCTCTTTTCACAGAATTCATTCACATTTATAACTGTTTCACATTTCTACTATAATGTGCCTAGTATCTCTTTCTAGAGCCCGACCGATATGGTATTTTTGGGGCCGATGCTGATACTGATGTTGGGGGCAAAAAAAAGCCGACATCCGATACATCAGCCGATAACCGATATATTGCCCGATATATTAAAATAAGAGCATTGATATACAAAGGATATATACTGTACATGAACATAAATTCTTATAATACCCAAAATATGATTCAACACATAGAAGCAGAAGACTACTAAATTAAAATAAGGAACTTTTATTAATAACACTGTCAACATATGGACTGTAAACCCACTGATAAATAAGAAAAGGCAAACTGTAAACAATGATAAGAAAAGGCAAACTGTAAACACAATGATAAATAAGAAAAGGCAAACTGCAAATGATAAATAAGAAAAGGCAAACTGTAAATAATAAATAAGAAAAGGCAAACTGTAAACACAATGCTAAATCAGTGAATGTGTCGTGTTCTTTGCTTTGCTGGTGCTGGAGCCCTGCCTAACTCTTGCACTGCAGATGTTCATCTGGCGCCTGTGGAGTCTTCTGTGAAGTGGCTCCACACCTTACACTTCCCCTCTGCCTGTGGAATGAAAATACATACATTTAATGCATTTTGGTTATTGGCATAGAATTTGATTCTATAGTTGGCCATTTTAAAATAGAAACAAGCGGCTGCATTTAGTTGAAAGTGATAATACATAGGCTAATGTGAGGTGTTTTTAAACTAATACATTATGTGTTTTTAAATGGTTTATTTACAAAAAACATCTTACCAATTTCAATTAGTCATATTTACTAGCTAATGAGAAGGTCCATCTGCAGCCACTGGGTATTTGCAAACAGCTCAAAAATAAATGCAGAAGCAAACATTAAAAAGTGAAAAAAGTTGTCTCCAAACAAAATAAGAAATAATCAAAACATGCATCACGTTATTAGACTTAATACAAGGGACTAAACTACATTTTATGTAGCAATGTAGCTGCTTTCAAAACATGCAATACATAAAATTATAACTAAATACATTACTTGGAACCTTTTCAAAATTATTTTAATGGAGACATTAACTTGTGAATTTATGAGCTCCGGTAAATCCTGCATGACAGTATGAAGTGAAGTGGGACACTGGATAGTAGTCTGATATGAATGATGGGCATGAGTTAATAGTTGCATATATCTGTATTTCACAAAGATGCAACTTAACTTAACTTTAAAACGTTGATTAACAGTTGCATATGTCTGTTTATTTCACAGAGACGCAACTTACACAACATTAAAACACTGTAATAAGCTCTCTAAAACTTGTGTGAAAAAAAAAAATACAACGTTCTCCTTGGTATACCCTGATAACATGTTTCCAAAAGGACGTTCTTCTCACGGGGCACTAAAGTGTAGTGTTTTATTGTCTTACAAAGTCACAGCTTACCATGGAGTAAAAGAAATGCAGTTTCTTTCGCTGTTTCTCTCTTCTCTGCCACAGCTGAGTGAGTGTCAGAGGTGTTGGTGCCCTTCGCTGCTCTGTCTGCATCTGTGTGAGGGGGAGGGGCCAGGCTTTGGGGCAGTGTGCAGCACACACACACACACACACACACACACACACACAGGAACAGAGCCACACAATCTCTGCGCAGCAGAAAACTTAAGTTAAAATATTGGCTACATATTGACCGATGTTGATTCAGCAATGATAAACTATAATCGGCCCGATTAATCGGCTGGCTGATTGATTGATCGGGCTCTATCACTTTTCATATAAATGAATCAGGGCTACTACAATGACATAGTGCAGATTACAGCAGTACTCATCTGTATTGATTCTGGACATGCACACGTAAAATAAATCTTTCACTGACAGAGAAATATAAAACCCTTTAAAGTAGGGATGCAAATTATCAATTAATTCATTAATCATTAGTTGGTTGCCCTTATCGATCAATTAACGATTAATTGATGAGCGGCGATTTTCCTGAGAACCTGAATTTCTTTTTCAATACGGTCTATAAGAATAAAAGCTAAATACTGATTATACACTTCATGACAAAAGCATGTCATATTCCTTAAAGATGGATTTACTGAACCATTGGATACAGTCTGTGTTTCCAGTGGAATTGATCTGTTGATGTGGCGGTCTGTAATGAGGGGGGGTGCACGCACGTGCCTTTCGCCGGTGTGTGTGTGTGTGTGTGTGTGTGTGTGGGGGGGGGGGGGGGGGGGGGGGGTACACGTGCATGCGTTTCGTCGGGGGGGGAGGGGGTACTCGCACGCACGCAGTACGGCCGGGGAATGCGTGCGTGTTGGTTGGTAACCGCGCGCGTGCGTGCGTGCCTTTCCGTCCTACTTCTAATCCTATGGGGGTACAGTGCAGTCCGTGCCCCCGCAGAAGTGAAAGTGAAACTTTTCACTGACTGTAGACTACACCAACCTCCAGGAAAAACGCTCCGATACCGACCCCGCATTTGTGCGTGTATTTCCTGGGGGGTGCACCGCTGCCACACACAGCCAGGCTGGTCTGTGTTTGCTCCTCCACGTCCACACACACATTCTGACTCATCAACACCATGATCCGGTTCAATGAGCGGACATCCAGCCGCGGACAAACCGGCAGCCTTCGGACAGGTGGAAAAGGGCAATTCACCAATAATTAATAATTTAATAGAGCAAACTCTTATCGACAATTAATCGTTAGTCGATTAATTGTTTACATCCCTACTTGAAATATAAAACCATTTAGCGGTGTGCAGACAAATGCCCACAACCTTAATGTAAAAAGATATAAACGCCCACAACTTTATTTTAAAATATTTTATTCGCAACAAAAGTAACACAATGTTATACATTGTTAGTAAGGAAATGTAAAAAACAGTACCTGTGATATCCCATCACCTCTGTATGTAGACATGTACATAGCTACTAAGGAAAAATGTTACATGTTAAATTAAACAAACACTACAAGTCCCATCGCCTGAGGATTCATGAGTGAAATATTCACCCCGACAAGTTATAAACTTAGAGGATATGTTAAAGTCCCATGTAAGAAAAATCTGTATTTGCATTTACATGTTAAATTGAACTGTCCATTAATTCAGATCCTGTATCAATAATGTTAGTGACATAACTATCTGGACTATTGTTGCTTAACAACTGAATACTGATTACATATGTAGATATCTGCAGTACATATGTACTTAAACAATCTGCAGTACTTGCATGCTTCTTACAGTTCCCTTATTGGAATAATGCCATACCACAAATTGTGGGCAATTGTCTCTTTTTTTCATTAAGGTTGTGGGCACTTGTCTTGTGGGCATTTGTCATGGAATTCCATTTACCGGAATCTCGAAGAAACGCATTTACTCATTTGACTTCATGTTTCACATTAACACTTCTCCAGAATGAGCTAAACTCCTTATTTTATTATCTATAGCACACTTAATCAATTACCTATCTCCTGTAAGTTGTATTTCATGTGTGAAAGCCGAAATAATAATCAGTACAAAGTACATAAATATTTGCGGCATGCCTGTGAGACCTGCCGGAGGGGGAAATAACCCACACATCCGCGATGCGGGGTCTTCCCGTCGCCTCAGAGAGCGGCGTTACTTTGGAGTTTTGAAAGTTCACAGAAATACTTAAATCAGCACCAAAACACCTTCATAACTTTTGTCCACATGCAGTAAAGCTTTAAGAAGCTGCGACTGGTTGTTTTTACCAACTACTCACCTGTAAGATACAGAAAAGTTCAGCAGCAATGAACGAACGAAACTTCCAGCTTTTCATCCAGATTTTGTGTGTGTGTGTGTGTGTGTGTGTGTGTGTGTGTGTGTGTGTGTGTGTGTGTGTGTGTGTGTGTGTGTGTGTGTGGTATGTGGGCGGAAGTTCCCACCGCAAACCACATGGAGTGCAACCGCTCCCGTAACAAAGGTTCCACCTGGATGCTGCTTACATTTATCATGTTTTTATTCATAATATACATGAAAGATAAAATGACGTGGCTGTCAATTAATTTACCAGAGCAATATTAAACCCCATCAAACAAAGGAAATTATTTTCCAACTGCCTAAATTAAATAGAGGGTCTGCACGTGACGTCACCACTAGCGGAAGTCACCACGGTTCCGTCCACTGAGTGGCAGAAAGAGGGAGAATACTGCAACAACTTTAGAACAGTCTAAAAAATGGAGCAGAGCTGTTGTGCCATTGATCACACAGATAGGTTTAAAAAGCACTGGGAGCTATCGTTTTAGTGGCGACCTAAAGCCACAGACAGAAGAAGCAGATGGATCGCTGCAATTCAGAGAAAGAACTGGAATCCAGACAACCAAACCTGGATTTGTGTCAGCTAACGTTCATTTATGCTGTGTTCTTGTGTAAAATCATACCTTACATTCCATCTGGTTTTGGCTAACGTTACTTTTGTAAAGCTCTTAATGTTAGCATCTGTCATTTAGTTCTAGATTTCAGAACTGAATCGTTTGTGTCTTCAGTTGTGTGATTGTGAACCTTGTGCTCTACATGATTTGTAAACTAGCTTAAACTGAGGCTAACCTAGTTTTCCAGATAAGGGGCTACTCTAGCACACAGCTGTTGGATCTGTGTTGGATCCAGTATTTGATGTGAACTCTCCTTAAATCTCCACAGTACCAGTAGATCATCCACTCACTTGGGTCAGTACTAAGGGTTCAACTCCAGTAAATCAGTAGTGAACTGTGAGCACTACTGCTGGGCCTTTACCGCCCAAATCACCGCCAACAAAATACGTCTGCACTGACATAAAACCTCCAAAACAATAGCATGTTGAATTAAAGCACTCACCAGCTGGAATCCTCTAATGAACCAGGACCAGGATGGAAACAGCTCTGTGTCTTTTGTATGCTTTCAGCCTTTGCATTGGGGATTTTCCCGGTGTTGAAATCAGGTTCATATAAATGTCAGGATACGTGATTTCTGGCCACAGATCAATGTTCGTAGACCACTTGTTGTTTGGTAGCGTGTATGGATCCATGTCCAGTCCAGCTGTCTTTAAATCCATGGTATATTCCACATTTTCCCCGGTCTCACTGTAGTTACTGCTATGCTCCATCATGTCGAGCCGGTTTGTTTTTGCCACTCAGTCTGACTGAGAGGGGCATGGCCCAGGGGGGAAGTGACGGATGTGCATTCCCTCTATACAATACAAAAATGGCTGCACTATTTTTGGCATGTCACAATAGCACTTACTATCTTAACATCATTACATAACAAACTTATTGGCCTATATGAAGCACATTGTGTGGCATCTTTCTCCTCTTATATTTGACTGAAATGATTGCCTCTACCCATGTTCTAGGTGGGTCTTTTGCATTTAAAGCATAATTATATACTCTATGTAAAAGAGGAACGAACTCAGCTTGTGAAGCATTTGTAAAATTCTCTGGGACACCCATCAAGGCCCAGCGATTTATTGTTTTAAAAGCTTTCTTGTAATGATTTTTATTTTTTCCACTGTGATGGTTCCAATTATAGCTTCAGAGTATTTTTGGTCCAATTGGGTAAGGTTAATTTGATGAAGAAATTGTTTAATTTTCATTTTGGAGGAGGTTGTTGAATCATACAACTACCTAGAGCAGGGGTCACCAACCGTGGCCCTCGAGAGCTACTATCCTGCATGTTTATGTTATCAGGCTTCAGCAGAGCTTGATCATAGGCTTATCATTTGAATCAGGTGTGTTGGAAGAAGGATACATCTAAAACATGCAGGATAGTAACTCTTGAGGACCAGGGTTGGTGATCCCTGACTTAGAGAATGCATTAGCTATCTGCATGGGTTCTTTCTGGGTACTCTGGCTTCCTCCCACCATCCAAAGACATGCACTGATAGGTTAATCTAAATTGCATATAGGTGTGAATGTGAAAGTTACTGTTTGTCTCTATATGTTCAGCCCTGTGATGAACTGCCGACATGTCCAGGGTGAACCCCGCCTTCGCCCATAAGTAGCTGGGATAGGCTCCAGCGACCCCCGTGACCCTAGTGAGGATAAAGTGGGTTCAGAAAAATGAATGAGATACCAAGTTGTTTGAGTTCGGACATGTAGTATCCTACTTGCTTTATTTCCTTGTTCATTGTACTTTTGATTAGTAAAGTGTAAAGCACCCTCTTCAAGTGATATTAGTATATCATTTCACTGTTGTCAACACTTACTCAACTTTGTGAAAACAGTGTTATTATTTATTGTTTTGTGTTCTGTCTCTAATTTCTTTATTTATGCTTCTAATGACTTTTGATTTTTCTCACCTTCCTTTTTTGATTTAGAGGACAGTGATATAATTTTGCCCCTAAACACTACTTTTGCTGTGTCCCAACCAAGGTTATCGATAACAAAAACTAACAATAAAACTAAAATTATTTAAAAAAAAATATTCGTCAACTGAAATAAATAAAAACTATAATTAAAAGAAAAAAATGATAGCTAACTGAAACTATTGTGTGTTTATGAAACTAACTAAAACGTATAAAAATTATGGATAAAATTCCCTTCGTTTTCATCTTTGTCAATATCAGATTGATATGAAACTGATTTATTTCCTTCAAGCAATTTTAGCTAGCGGCACCGTATGATATTTAACGGTCCATTACTTCTCGTGGTTTAGAGTTGTCTTCTGGTCCCCACTCTACCTGGAAACATGGAGACTGAATTTGGGAGAAAACAGCAGAGTCCTGTCTGGGATTTATTTGAATATGACAGAGAAGAAGAGAAAAGTTATTAAAAAAAACTAAAACTAAGCATTTAGAAAATAACAAAAACTAATAAAAAGTAGCAACCCTGTTCTAAAAACTAATAAAAACTAACTGAATTAGAGAACAAAAAAGTAAAAACTAAATAAAACTAAACTATAATGAAAAATCCAAAACTATTATAATCTTGGTCCCAAAAAATAGCAGGGGAAACTTCTTTATTATCATTAGTGTCTAAAAATGTTTTAAATTATTCTTATACATATTAAACCACCTCTGGATTATTTAAAAGTAACACATTTAGTCTCCATAATTTTAACTCTGAAAGTTTGAGGCTTATTGTGGGAATCCTCCACTATGCAAGCTTCTTGTTTAGAAATACAGAAAAAATCTATTCTTGAGTGACTCTTAAGAACTTTAGAAAAGTGAGTGTAGTCTCTGACCCTGGGTTTTTTTTAACTCACCATATGTCAACAAGCCCAAACTCCTCTAGCATATTACACATTGCTTTAGATTTAGATGTTTGATATTGTTATCCAAATGGAAATTTATCTATGCAACTGTTTGCCAGGCAGTTAAAATCCCCCGTGGAATGATTATTTCTTTTGAATTTCCTGGTAAGAGTTGATTCTACTTCCTTATTCTCAATCATTTCAACATTGAGCCACACCATTCATGATAGTCCTGATCTTTGGGAGTAAATGCCAGTCCCTCCTCCCGCTGTCTGCCCTGGGTCAGCCATCTGTGGGGTAGTAGTTCTTACTCAGAGAAGTCCCGTTCATCCATGTCTACTTCCACTTCTACCTCCTGTAGAGTTGATCGGGCTTTTACAGAGAGAGGGGGGAAGTTTTGACAGCGGTATCCAGAAACACCCTTATCTGAACCAGGTATGGTGCTTGAGCTTTGTTCTGGGCTTGTTGGAGCACTGTGTTTTTCGCACTAAAATCCAAAAAACACATAATTATAGATCTCAGCTGCGCTGAAGGCTTCAGTGTTGTGGCTGTGTGAGCCCTCTCCAGACACATGTTCATATCTCCCTGCAGTTTCAGTGTTGTCTGAAAGAAGTTAATTATGAACAGAATCATCTGTTTACCCTCTGCATCCTCGGGTATTCTGTACACTCTGATGTTGTTCCTGCAAAGCCTATTTTCCAAATCGACTTGTTTGGCAGTTAGCTTTGCATCTTTACTCAACAGCTCTTTCTTGTTGCTCAACAGCTCTTTCTTGCTGCATACTCCGGACTTCAGTGTTAAGGCGATGACCGACCAACCCGATTTTCGGTGGTCCGACATCATCGGTCAGTCTGACAAGGTCAGTGACATGCATCTGTTTGGTGTGTTCCCTTCGATCAGCCATCATTAATGCTGTCAACATGTCTTTTCAGCTGATTCAACATGTGTAATCGTCCACTACCTGCCATTCAGTCTGACCAATCTGATTGGTGGAGGGATAGGCCTCGACTCGTGAATCAGTGAATGAGAAGTTTCCATGTGAATCCAACTCTGCCAAGGTACTTCACACCATTACTGTCTTCTATAATAGTCCATTCACTGCTCAGATCTGATGTGAATGAGGGACAGTCAGTGTTGACTATGGACTTCATTCATTCCATGAAGTGAACACCGTTAGCATTGTTAGCATAGTGCAATTTCTCTGCAGTTTTTATCTGTGACATCTTTCTTCTTCCACAAGAAGAAGCCCAAGAGCTGACAGTGCTAGTACCTTCTTATTACTAGCCTAAGAGCTGACAATGCTAGTACCTTCTTATTACTAGCCATCCGTTCAACGAGTACAACTCTTCTTGACTACTCAACACTTTCAGCCAACAACAATGAATGACGACAGTGAGCTCTGGGTTTTTGTCTGGAGAGATGTTCCATTTCCAGTTTTACGTTGCAAGTGTAGAACGTGCGCGCGAGTCGGTTGTCAATTTGGTGTGTTCTTCCCATTTTTTTGACTGTGTCGAAGAGACGAGAGCCGACTGGCTACCTTTTCTGGTGACAATCGGCAGTCAGGTTGGTGTGTCTTCACCCTTACACACTCTGATTTCAGCAGTGGACAGTCTCTCCTCCAGTGTATCTATCCATTGCTTAATTTCAGCCATTGACGTCTCCATCCATATTTAAGACTCTTAAGTTTGTTGCTGTGGTTCCCCTGACTTTTGTCTGAATCTTAGGAGCCCTGTTAGCATTAGCTGTTCACTGTTAGCAAAGGTAGCATCTAGGGTTAGCTGCTTTTGACTCATCTTTGTGTCATCACTTTTCCCAGCTTTAGTATCTTTTTTAGTCTGTTTTTGGCTTGAACTCATTTTCGTAGTCATTCACCAGTAAACTTTATACATGTGAGTGAAATGTAGTTAGTTTTCAGGCAGTGTTTAGGCGTCTGACTCAGGCATGGCCAGAACCGGAAGTCTCCGGCTGCTTATTGACACCTGGTTGAACCCCAAAAAGCAATTACAAAACACAGTAAAACAGTAAAAAACTCACTGTTCTGTGTTTTACCCCCTTTCCGCAGGTGGTGGGGGGTGAACTGAGCATGCTCACATGTCTATGGAAAGAACAAGGTCTATTCTATTGCACATTTGGAAATTGTTCATATTGAGCAAATGGTTGAATTTTTATGAATATTTAAAATAAATGAGACATTCAGAATGCTCACCACAGACATGTCAGGGGTTAAAGGGCTAACCTTATGAAATTAACTTCTTTGATTTTTCAGCTTCGGTGAAAAATGTTAAGAAACTGTAATTCATTAGTTTATCCGTATCTGTGTTGTTTTCATTGAGATGGTTGAATTATAAATGTTGGTAAGTAAAATAAATAAAAACTGACAAATATTAAATTCTTTGTGCTCACCAACAGACAGGGTGAAGTGCTTACCTTTGCTTGCAGTCAATATCTGGTTGAAGTTGAGGTTTCTGTGTGTTTGTTGTCCCTCCAGTGGTCATTTTTAAATATGTTCCAGGGGGGTTGTATGTTGACAGTAAACATGTTGACAATAAATTGAAATGTTGTGATTCTTATAAACAGAGGAAGGGAGTGGAAAGTTAATACCAAGAACACAAGGTTATTTATTAAGTTGAAAAGTCCATGTTACATCCTACAGCAAAACGATACCGCTTTTCACCCTTTCACCCGTTTGTGTCTCAAGTATCTTTACACTTTTCCATTCTCCACTAATACTGACCAGTCATTACATGTGTTTGTTATACAAAGCAACTATAAGCACACAAAATGAAGTCACACCATTTGATCTTATACTCTTACCTGAACCTGGGGCTCGTTTCTGCACTCGCTCGTTAACTCATTAAGCCCAGTGCAACACAAAATGCGAACAGTTGGGGGGGTACATCTATAGTCAGATGAGGGCGAGGAGGTTCATCCAGACAGGTGAGGGTGAAGGAGGAGGTCCGGGGTCACAGATAGCCTATAATAATTCTTCATTCTAACCATAATACTGTCAGATGACTGGAAACAGTGGGAGCGGAGGCGTTGTTCTGGGTTAAATCGTGAACGCACCTGTTTAGCGCACCCTTCAACGCAAATAGTGAGCTAACAATGGTTTAGCGAATGCAACGAGTGCAGAAATGGATTTTGCATCCGTTAAGCCTTTGCGTTTGCCAACCCATCGTTAGCTCACTATTTGCACTGAAGGGCGCGTAAAAAGCTGCATTCACTATTTAACCCAGAAACGAGCCCCTGGCTCTTTAAAAAAAAAAAAAAAAGTCTTATATCCATGAGGAGGCTGTCTGTGTGTCTGTCTACACACACACACACACACACACAAATGGTGATCTATGTTTTAATGTGTTCAGGCAGTAGACGCAGCACCCTGAGGTCTTCATTGTCATTTTTGGGGATTTTTATCATGTTTCACTGGACTTTCATCAGTTTGTGAGCTGTCCCACCAGGCTGAACAGGACAATAGATGACTGAAAGGAAGCATACATAGTCACCCCCCTACCCCCAATGGGGGGGTCAGACAACAATCTGGTCTTTCTTCAGCTCCAGTACATTCCCAGGATTCTGAGCCAACCCACATGGTGCACGGCCGTAACTGTCACTGAGGCAAAAACTCGGATGTGGGAGGAGTTCATTGAGGACATGGAGGAAAACTATCAATCGGCTTCCTGAGACCCAGAGGTTTCAGCTGTTTGCACCAGGTAAGGATAGCTCTGTTATTGGACATGAATGTATTTCTTTTTATTCAATGCAAACAAAGCATTTCTCTGCCAAATGTAAATCTTTTGAATGTAGGAGCTTTGTCTTTTTGCACAGATTGTCCAAAATGAAGATTAATGTGGGCACAATCTTAGAAGTGGCAAATCGTCAGTGTTCTGTCGAGATTACAAACAACTGCAGCAAATATGTTCTGTCGAAGCCCAGGTAACAGCAGCTTCTTTTGCCTGTCCATTGAAATAACTTTGCAGATTTGCTTAATTTATTATCATTTTCCTGTGATTTGTAACGTCCGCATTGAGTGTTGAAAGCTACAGAAATTAATTAAACAGTAGAAAGAGAAGGGTTTTTATATCAGAATCAAATAGTTTATTTATCCCGGGGGGGAAATTTTTGGGTGTTACAGTCGCTCCATTGAAGTACAATAAAAAGTAGCAGGAAATGAATTATCAATACAACACAGAAAAAAAAAAAAAAAAAAATATATATATATATATATATATATATATATATATATATATGTATATGTGTGTATATATATATATATATATATATATATATATATATATATATATATATATGTATATATATGTGTATATATATATATATATATATATATATATATATGTGTGTGTATACAGGGTGGGGAAGCAAAATTTACAATGAACATTTAGTTGTTTTTTTCTCAGCAGGCACTACATCAATTATTTTGAAACCAAACATATATTGATGTCATAATCATACCTAACACTATTATCCATACCTTTTCAGAAACTTTTGCCCATATGAGTAATCAGGAAAGCAAACGTCAAAGAGTGTGTGATTTGCTGAATGCACTCGTCACACCAAAGGAGATTTCAAAAATAGTTGGAGTGTCCATAAAGACTGTTTATAATGGAAAGAAGAGAATGACTATGAGCAAAACTATTACGAGAAAGTCTGGAAGATACTATTAAAGAAGAATGGGAGAAGTTGTCACCCCAATATTTGAGGAACACTTGCGCAAGTTTCAGGAAGCATATGAAGGCAGTTATTGAGAAAGGAGGACACATAGAATAAAACATTTTCTATTATGTAAATTTTCTTGTGGCAAATAAATTCTCATGACTTTCAATAAACTAATTGGTCATACACTGTCTTTCAATCTCTGCCTCAAAATATTGTAAATTTTGCTTCCCCACCCTGTATATATATATATATATATATTTTTTGTTTTTTTTTTTTTGTTTTGTTTTTTTTATTTTTTTTTTTGTTTTTTTTGTTTTTTTTTTTTTTTTTGTTTTGTTTTTTTTTGTTTTTTTTTTTTTGTTTTGTTTAATACATATATATATATATATATATATATATATATATATATATATATATATGTACACAACATTAGAACAGCAATTTTTACAATATGTACTAGACATGCCCTGTGATGCACTGTATGTTCAGTGTACATTATAACTACAGATCACAGTGGATCTACAAATATACAAAACACAAAATATACACTGTCATGTAATTTTACTTTTTTACATTAAAAGAACACTTTGGAGTCATCATTTATAGTTTATATGTACAAATATATACGAATTGATCTGTATGTGGAACCTAAACTAAAATGATTTTAACATCCTTGATTGTCACAGGCCAGATGAGATCCTTCGGCCGCATGTTTGACACTCCTGGCTTAAACACAGTTACCTAATTCTTCTTTGTTGCTTCTAGTGTCCACATTGTGAGTGGTTTCTGCGCTGATCCTTTGCCACCACTCATCAACCCATGGTCATCTGGGAACGCATTGTTCGCCAAGACCCCCAACACAGCTTGTGGATCTGTGGGAGTCTTCACTTATGACCTCGTCGATCATGTAAAAAAGGAGACCACAATGAAAATTGCCGTCATGTTCTCTGTGCCCTATGACTTCAACCTCTACTCCAACTGGTTTGCAGTGGGGATCTTCGACAAGTACACAGTGTGTAACTATGAGCTGTACTATAAGATGTACTACGATAATGACAAAACATTCACAAGAAGCAAAGCAGATGGAAATTCACTGACCCATGAGGACAGTGATGTCACTGTCATGGCAACCATGTCCAATTCATACCAACCTGTGATGAAGGTGGAAGTTAATTGACTGAAATCAAGGAATTAAAATATGGGGTAAGGAAGCTGTCAAAATATTTGTGTTCATAAGATAGAAATGTGCGCATATTAGTCTGTAGTTGTGCAAAAATAAATATGTCTAAACTCTTGAATGAGTTCAGTCGTACATAACATGTATTGTGTGTATTTTATCAGAATACCAATGAATAAGTTTTGACAAGAATTACAAACACGAAATGTATCTTTACGATTGCACTTTCTCCATCACAAATACAAATTCATCGACGTGACTCTACTGTCAAAAATCCATCACCACTTCACAGGCATTATTTATGGAGCAGAGGATTCAGGGATTCCACGGACTGACCCTGAGTTCAGGTTCCAGATCAAGGCCAGATCAGGCTGGATCAGTGTTCAAGATGGACGACGAGTCACAGAACAAAATCAGGTCCAATCCGACCATGAGTCCATTGTTCTGACCACAGAGAAGGAACCTGAACTCAGTGTCAGTCTGTGGAATCCATGGATCCTCTGCTATAGACTCTAGACTAATATGCACACTTATCTGTCTTATGAATATTTTGACTCCAACCTTACCCCATATTAAAAGGCTAAAATATCCCTAATGGCTCGTTTATTCTCCGCTATAATAATTTGCTTCAGTTTAGATCATAGCAGAATTTGTGCAACAATAATGTTTAACAAAAGCAAAAAACTCATAACTATTTGATTTTGTCATATGGTTTTACATCCTCTCTGTTGAAACTATAACATGAAGTAAGTGTTGGGCATTGCATTAAATAGTATTATGGTATGTTTTGTGTTATATAATATATAACACGTAATAATCACTGGACCAAAAAAATCATTTGCAGTAGGATTCTGAGCTATGTGAACATGCAAAAAAAAGAGAACAAATGTCCAAACTTGTACCAACCTGTTTTAGAGAGCTGGGTTCTGAAAGGAATACAGGATCACCAATGAGTTCTTCTAAACAAAATATATAACAAAAACAAAAAACTCATAACTCTATTTGATTTTGTCATATGATTTTACATCCTCTTTGTTGAAACTATAACATGAAGGAAGTGTTGAACATTGCATTAAATGGTATTATGGTATGTTTTTCCCTTGTCATTGTATTTCAGTGTCAGGTGTGAAGCACCTTGAATTGCCTTGTTGCTGAAATGTGCTATACAAAGAAACTTGCCTTGCCTTGATGTCCACATTTAGGGAAATATATAGAAAACTTTTGGACTTAGTGACAGATTTAAAATGACACAGTTTCAATTCTTGATCCTATTATGATGTAAAGACCAATGTGTCTAGAAAACAAGTCCAATGTTTTTAATACAAGCATGTGTTAAACATGACAGTAATAAACTAACAAATGAGTGCAAACAGAGCAAGAGCAACTTTGATTTTTTCTTTGACCTGACCCTTTAGTAAATGAATGAACATGGGAGCAAATGCTTTTTACACTTCTACCCACTGCATTTCATTTTTTAAATATTCTTATATATATGCATAGTTTTGCACACATAGATGTTATAACCTGTGTATATATCTCGTTCTGTTTTCATTGTTGCCTGCCTTCTTTTTTTGCACCACAGGGAACAGCACTCCAATGTCATTGTAGGCTCCGTTCAGACTGCAGGTAAATGTGGCCCAAATCTGATTTTTTCTGCTCATATGTGACCTGTATCCGATCTGTTAAAGACAGTTTGAACAGCACTAATCTGACCCAGACCACTTTCATATGTGGTCCTAAATCCGATATGTATCTGATATTTTGCAATGCGACTTCAGTCTGAACGGCCAGGTCACATTTATCCGACCTTTACGTCACTGAAATGCGACAAACGTCACAATTCTGCGTCCCAGGAGGAGGAGGAGCAGCAAAATGTATTTACTTCCGTAAACACAGTGCGTGCCTTCGTGGTCACGTATTCCATCAGGACCTCTTCTGCGCATGTGGGTCACTTCAGGGTCGCATTCATTTCATACTCAAAACTGATAGAGGTCACATTTAATGTGTAATATGAAGAAACACACAAAACATCAGATTTCACCAAAAAATGGTGCATTAAGACCTGCTGTCTGAACGTAGCCTTAGAGAAGGTGAAATCGATAGGGTTCTTCCACTAGGGGTCCCCTATGTTGGTTATCAAAGGAGAAGAAATCCAAGAGGCCAAAATAATCATCTCTTTGAGCTTATAACCGTCTGATGTCAGTGTGTAACTCAAAGCATTCATTTTCTGAACCCACTTTATCCTCACTAGGGTCACGGGGGTCAATGGGGCCTATCCCAGCTACTTATGGGTGAAGGCGGGGTTCATCCTGGACATGTCTCCAGTTCATCTTAGGGCTGAACATATAGAGACAAACAATCACTCTCACAGTCACACCTATGGGCAATTTAGATTAACCGATTAACCTGTCAGTGCATGTGTTTGGATGGTGGGAGACACAGACACGGGGAGAACATGCAAACTCCACACAGAAAGGTCCCACCTGTTACAAACCAGGGACTAGAGGAACCCAGCTGCGTGTGGTGAACAACAACAGACAGACTCAGGAAGGCGTGAAAGCAAATTAAAATTTATTTGTACATATAAATATATATACAGAAGGGAAGCAAACTCAGAAAACGGAGAAACCAAGGGCATCACCGAACCGGGAGATAAACACGAACTAAACCAAGGGGACTGGACCAGCATGGAAGTGAAGACGTTCTGGCACACAGCACAGGAGCTGCAGGTTTAGTTTAGTCACAGAGTTTCCCCTACCCAAAAAGTGTTGACTTTTCTTTCACAAATGTGGGAATGATGGTCTGAAATTGTGTTGAAATGTACAAAACAGAGAAATTTCTCATGCCTGGCTGGCCAGTTCTCTGGCTGCTCTTCACCCTAAACCTGTGATCCTAGAATCACCCCTGCTCCCCTGAAGGACAAGTTCTGATTCTGAAACTTTAACTTCTCCAGCCTCACTTCCCATTTTTGCTTTATAAGATGTGGCTGCTGCTGAACTCATGATCTTTGTTGGGTTTTATCCATAATCTGAAACTTATTCTCACTTCAGGTTATTTCACTGACCTCAGGGACCAGCGACTTCTAGGACATGAACTTATATTCTAGAACCTTCCGTTAGCACAGTCAGCACTCTCTTTGATTGGATTGGGGGTGGGTTAAAGAGCAGAAGGCCTTGTTCATGAACTGAAAATAAAACTGAACACCTGCTGATAATAAAGCACCTGATTTCTGTGTGTTTCTTTGACCTTCTTCAAGCTTTACCGGATCCAGTGATCTGCTATACTGTAGTATAGTATTTAATTAAAAACAATTTAAAAAAACTCAAAAAAACAAGATGTTCAGGACACCTGTTACACACGAACGTACTTCCTAGGGATGGGAATCAAGAACCGATTCTTTTTGAGAACCGGTTCCCAGTAGCTCGATTCCTTGGAATCGTTTGCCTGCCTGCTTAACGATTCTGCTTATTGATTCCGCCTTTGTTTGCATGTGCGATGACGTCACACGTCCGCTGCATTGTTTTGGTCAGAACGTAGCCACCATGGCGCTGAGGTAGAAATGGTCTAAAAAGACGACACCAGGTCCACTTACTTGGAACACTGTCAAAGCTTCCATGTCTTCTGAAGGGTGGAATCCCTCCAATATCCTCAAACATTTGTCCACAGCATGTGAATCATTTACAGGAATGTCACGTATTTGATTCTCTACTTAGCGGCGTTTGTGAATGTAGCGGCAGAGTGAACACCTGGCCAGTTCCGGCGTGGGCAACAAACGTCGTAACTCCTCAAATACAAGTTTCCGAAGCTTAGAAGGGAAAGGAAATGAGGAGTACAACAACAGGAGACAAGCCGAGCCGACTCGAACCAGTTCCACGTAGTAGAAATGCAGCAATAGAGGAATTAGTGAAGCATCTTTAGTTTCACTTTCACTGTACGCCCCCCCCCCCCCCCCCCCCCCCCCAAACCAGCCCGGCGTCATCTGTTATTATTATTTGTACATACTGTATATGCTATATTTTCTGTGCAGAGATGGAAATATAAAAGACAGTTAATGCAAACACACCCGTTTGTACTCTTTTATTCCCTCACCCAATGAGAATTGATAAGAGAATCAGATCAATAAGCAAAATCGGTAATGGAATCAGAATCGTTAAATTCTTAATGATTCCCATCCCTAGTACTTCCTGATTGGATTCTGAAGTTCGGCCCCTCATCTCGATGAATTGCGACCACCCATTTCTTCTTCTCAACTAAATCTGAAGGAAAGTCATGAAAACTTAAATATAGTTGCCTTTGTTTATTTGATGTACTTTGGGGCACACAGCAGCGACACTTTGACGTAGCCGCAGCCATTGTTGACAAATAAACCAGAAGAAGTGATGCACAAAGTCAGTCGTTTCAAACTGTTTCCAGGTCATGCGTGAAAAACCCCTATTGGAGTCAGATGTGTAAATAGAATCCTAACACACTAGAACAGTGGTGAACATGATTTCCCCAGCAGAGCTAAATGTAAATCACAGTGGTAGACTTTATCCAACCTGTTAGGTGTAGTTCAGGTGCATTCACAAAGAGCAGGTCACTGTAATCCAGCAAAGGTTGAAGAAAGTTGAAGTAAGATGCAGAAATCAGGGGTTTCCTTGCCAAGAAAGAAAGAGAGGATTTGTTGAAGAAAAAGAGAAAATCCAATTTTATTGTCAGTTTATGAACAAGGCCTTCTGTTCCCTAACCCCCAAAATGAGAACCAAAACTAATAGAATATGTTAATTTCCTAGAAGTCGCTGGTCCCTGAGGTCAGTGAAAGAAACTGAAGTGAGAATAAGTATCAGACTGAAGATAAAACCTGTCAAAGATCACAGGTTCAGCAGCAGCAGTAGCCACAGCTCATTAAAGGAAGCGAAAACAGGAAGTGAGGCTGGACAAAAAGTTTCAGAATCAGTATCTGAAAAAGAACATCTTATCGGAGCATCTGCTACTTTTTGTACGTTTAATGTAACTAAAACACAAAAGTAAACCACATGATTTAAACCAGTGGTTCTTAACCTTGTTGGAGGTACTGAACCCCACCAGTTTCATATGCGCATTCACCGAACCCTTCTTTATTAAAAAATACAATATGATTTTTTTCAAATTCAAGACACAGGCATATGTTTTACTGGTGCACAAAATGAACCGTGCATTAACATCACTGTGCTCAAAGAACAAAACCAATACAATGCTTGAACTTACAACAAATTCCATACCTTTTCACAAAGACATGACCTGTTTTAATACTACCGCACTGAAATGGTTTTAATTTTTAACCTTATGTATTCCAATAATGTACTTATTGTATTTATGCTATTTATCACTTTTAACATTTTAACACACACCCATCACCTAATTTCCATCAGGCTACAATAATAATGAATATTTACTGCAAATCAGTGTGACTTCTGCTGTTGTGTATATGTATGTGTAGGCCGTCACGTCAACCCGTTTTCGTTTCATCTCACTCCGAACTTTTAGAACCACGCAATTTTGACATAAAAAAAAAAGATAATTGCATGTAGTGTATCAAAAAAAAAAGTTCTCGTTATACTCCAGTATTTTTGTGATCGTTGTTTTATTACGGCACTAGCTCGGCTTTAGCGTAATACGATTTCTCCGTCCTTGACGGTGCGTCGGTTGTCACATGACTGTAACTGACCAGTGCGGTGACCGAAAAATGTAAACAAACGCTACACATGGCTGCCTCCGTGGTTAACAGGAAGTAGCAAAAGTCATAACAACGATGTGGAAAATACTCAAATAATTCATCGTCAGACGAGTGGAAGAGATTATAAACACTTCCAGATGTGCTGTAGTGCTATAAGCAACAACAATACACCGCGTATATTGGATGTCAATCAGAGAAAGAGACTCCGAGGCCGTTTGTTTACATACACGCACCTAGCCCGACACACACACCCGACTAATGAGTCGAGTGTGTGTCTTGACCTCCGCCGAACCCCTGAGACTGACTCACCGAACCCCTAGGGTTCGATCGAACCCAGATTAAGAACCACTGGTTTAAACATTACATCCCTTCTGAACCACAATGCTGAATATATATGGTCTGATACGTCCCTCTCAGCTGTTACGTACAGTTTTTTTCCATTTCGAGCGCAGTACTTAAAAGATAATGAATCCCACTGTAGAAGTAGGTGATGAGTAGTGTTGTCTTTGTCAGCCTGTTTTAATTTTAGTTTTTCTCTAGTTTTTGTACCAAACTCTCATTTCAGTCTTTATTAGTTTTAGTCATGTTCATAGTTTTTTCGTCTAGTCAAGTTTTAGTCAACAAAAACTGATGACATTTTAGTCTTGTTTTAGTCAATGACAATTGTATTTTAGTCTCTTTTTAGTCATGCAGTTCTATTTAATCTGGTCAATGTACTCTGGACAAAACCAACATTTTCTTTAGTTAAACCCATTTTCACATACGGGCTTTCATTTGGTGCTATGACCTTTGACCTCGAGTGATCTCGAAAGGTCAAATGAATGTCAATTAATGTCTTTAAATATGCCATTAGACTACAGGTCCTATTTTTATGGCCCTCTGGATGGAAATATGAGGACAAGAAAATCAATCCACTCCCATCCATACATAAGCAGCCTTTAACCCATAAAGACCCAAAGCACTGGGGACTCAAACCATCTACTGGTACAGAATACATAATACCTGTAGATCCAGTAATTCTATCAATACATGTCAATAAGTGGTGTAAAATACAGTTATTCATTTTTTCATGGTCATCAGATATGACCGATTTGGATGTTCAGAGGCTCCGTAGTTACCATGGAAACACCGTCATCTTCTACAACATTGATTCACCAGTAAAACCCATGGAGTTGGATCAATGACAGTGGATGGACACACTGGGTTTATGTTCAGTCAATAATGTACAGTATTATAGATAGATAGATAGATAGATAGATAGATAGATAGATAGATAGATAGATAGATAGATAGATAGATAGATAGATAGATAGATAGATAGATAGATAGATAGATAGATAGATAGCAGTAAAAAAAAAAAAAAAACACTGACCCATTCAAACACACAACTCCAGACAACCAACATTAGAGATACAAGGTAAGAAGTAATAAAAAAAATAATAAAAGATATATAATATGTACAGTAAAAGTAAGACACAGGAGGAAGGACCTCCTGTGTTCAGTCCGGGACCGAGGGGGAATTTTACTGGAAAAGTCCCTTTTACTTGAGTTCTCTCTATTTTGGATATAATAATCCTCAAATATAATATCAGAATGATGATTAAAGTACATGTTCTGCAAATTAAATATAGGAAAATACCTGAGTTTTACTGAAAAACTGCAAAAATACAAAGGATATTATTATAATAAATGGTGATAAATCACTAAAGAAATGTTAAATATAAAGAAAAATTAATTTGAGAACTGCCACAAAAGTAGCCCTGGGTCTTTACGAATTAAGTCTAATTTAACAGAGTCTTTCACAAAAGGTTTCCAGCATAAACATGCACTAAAACACTGGTTTGTGTGTGTAATTTCAACCCATTTTGCATGTCTATAGTTGCTGTGTATGACAAACACATGTAATGACTGGTAAACATCAGTGGAGAATGGAAAAGTGTAAAGATACTTCAGACACACCCAGGGTCAACAGTGGTATCGTTTTGCTACAGGATGTAAAATGGACATTCCAAGATAACAAATGACCTTGTGTTCCTGGTATTAACTTTCCACTCACTTCCTCTATTTATAAGAACCACAACATTTCAGTTTATTGGTCAGCTCTGTCATCAACGTCCAACCCCCTGGAAAGCATTTAAAAATGACCACTGGAGGTACAACAAACACACAGAAACCTTAACTTCAACCAGATATTGACTGCAAGCAAAGGTAAGTACTTCACCCTGTCTGTTGTTGAGCACAAAGAATTTAATATTTGTCAGTTTTTATTTATTTTACTTACCACCGTTTATAATTCAACCATCTCAATGAAAACAACACAGATACGGATAAACTGCCAGAAAAAGCAGTGTACTCATGTTTAATGTTTGTATAATGTTTATCTGTTTCTTTGTTTTAACCTGATTATTTTCTTTCCTTTACAACAGTTTTGTATGTAAAAGGTCACTGTCTCTCCATTCCTCTCTGTATTTTAACTTTTCATAAAAGCCCATCTAGGGACCGGTGCTGCAAATTAGCTTTTGCTATAAGCACTATGATGCATGCATGGGACTGCTGTGTTACAGTTGGTCTATGTCTTTTGTATCTGTCCCTATCAAATAAACCAAATAAATAAATGAATGAATGAATGAATGCATTAATTAATTAATTAATTAATTAATTACAGTTTCTAAACATTTTTCACCAAAGCTGAAAAATGAAAGAAGTTAATTTCATAAGGTTAATATGTGAACCTTTACCTGGAATCAGGGCTCAGGGGTTAAAGGGTTGAATAACCAGAGGCCTCCTTAAATGACCAACAGGGGAATGCCTGCAGACGATAGAAAATACAGAGGCCTTATTTTCAGAACACTTGAAGGTTAACTTGTGCTGAACTGTCAGTGTGTCTTTGAACAGATCCAATATGGCTAAAGCAGCAGGAGCAGCAGCTGCAGCTCTGGGAGCCGTCGTTGCAGCCGGTGAAGCCATCGCTGGTGCTTCCCCCACCCATCGCCAGTGCAATGTCGAGATCACCAACGTCTGTAAAGACTACAGCCTCTCTAATCCCAGGTACCTTACACTGGTAATACTCATGAACAGGGCAGAAGAAAATATCAGTTTTCATGATATATCCCGATATTTCACTTCATGATACTGTATTGATATTAAAAAGTACTGTATCGATATTTTTAGGTATTTAGGGCTGTCAAAATTAACACATTAATGCGGATAAATCGATCATCATGATCAGTCTGATTCTAAGGATGCACTGCAAGTTTGAAAATGCAAATTTAACACCCTCAGAGTTGAAATTAACACCAAGCCAGGGTTTATATGGGAACCACTGGTTAAGTGTTAAATTAACGCTTTTGAATGTGTTAAAATAATTAACACTGTGACAGTGTTCAGACAAACTCTTAGAGTGTAAAATATTAACACCACAATAGATGAAAAGAACACTAGATTAGTATTCAAAGTTCATTACTTAGTGACACCAACAGAGTTAACTATTCAACACTGCACCAGTCTTCAAGTACCATTCTGTGGTGTTAAATGTAAATTTAACTAGTGTTTACTCTGCTACTCATAAGGTGTACATTATTCACTGGGATTAACACTATTAGAGTTAAAAATGTACAATCTGTTAGTGTTAAGTCTAACCATCCACCACACATGTACAAAAATCACTCCAAAAAGTACTGCAATAAAAAAAATGTAATAAAAAAATACATATTTTTCTTTAACAGGGGGCTTCACATAAAATTTGACAAGGCGCACAACACTCCTAAAACCCTGTAAAACCACCTTTTACAACACTGCCCAAAACATGAGATAGCTTGGAAGTGCAGGAGACATTCCATGAATTTGTTTGAGGTGCCTGAACAAAAGTAAAACAAAGGAAACAGCTCAACATCGTTGCTGTTTTAGCCAGTTACTGTCATGACTGAATGAAAGACTGAACTCATACGTACGGTGCTGAAGGGAGAAAATGGGTTTATTTACATAAAACTATACTTGAGAACGAGACAAAATCTGGGTTTGAAAACATCAGAGTCCACAGGAAGACAGGATCAGGACGGTGAGAGTCTGGGTTATGGCTCTGAAGTGAATGGGATGAACATCTATGGAGCTCTGAAGCAGTGACAGCAGCAGCAATGATCTGGCACCGGACCAGAGCAGAGGAGGTGCTTCTGTGGGCTCCTCATGCAGATCTGCTCCAGAGCAGAGGAGGTGCTTCTGTGGGCTCCTCATGCAGATCTGCTCCAGAGCAGAGGAGGTGCTTCTGTGGGCTCCTCATGCAGATCTGCTCCAGAGCAGAGGAGGTGCTTCTATGGGCTCCTCATGCAGATCTGCTCCAGGTGTGACAGGTGGCAGCAGGTGAAGGTGATAATGAGTCTGAGGGAGGGGTCTGTGGCAACGCAGGAGTGCACCATGACATGCACTATTTGTTCAATAGCTTTGCTCTCAACTCTTGTATGAATTGTATGAATTACCTCAGACTACAATGCAAGAAGCCGTCGAGCTAAAATTAGCATGTTCAACGTTCTAAGTTTGCAGCAAGAGCTAACTTTAGCAGCTGGTTCGCAAGTCGGTCCGAACAGAAATATACATGTTATGATAGTGACAGAGCTGACAGAAAAGTTCCTTCCAGCCGAGTGAAGAGCCTTGTTTCAGAAGTAAAATGGTACTTATACGACGCCTCATATGACGTCCATGAGCACACTGGTCTGCTCTGTTGCTCTGTCCAGAAATGAACACCCATTATGGGGTTCAATCATGCTCCTCAACACCTGGTAAATGTACCCCGAAAAATGACACCATCAAAGACCCAAGCTGGAGTTAAACTTACAGAATGAACTCCAGAAATTTAACACTTTCACTCTTTTTTAGCTAACTCCACATTATTTTACTCCACAGATTTATGTTAATATGGACCTAAAACTGTAAATTTTACCGCGGTGACAAGGAAAAATGGCAACTGTAGACTTCTAAACACTTCTTTACCAAAATTGATAGGCGTGGTCAAGTTTAACACTCAGAGTGCTAGAGTGCGTGAAACAACCAAAATACACACTAACACTTACTCTGTGAGTGTTAGTTTTTATGGATCAAACGTTATATCAACTCTGAATGGTGTTAAATACAAGTAACACTGGAAAATCAACACTGGCAGATTTGCTGTGTGTATTCACACCTGCCTTGTTTGGTCCGTTTAAAACAGACCAGAGTTTGTTTGCTCCCTTGGTTCGGACCTTTTGGGCTGGTGTGAATAAAAACCACCAAACTCTGTTCCGGACTAAACAAGTGAACCCAGACCCAGCTGAAGAGGTGGTCTGGGCATGGTTCCATACGAACCCTGGTGCGGTTTGTTTGAGGTGTGAAAGCAGCCTGGACCCCATCCGACACAGTTGTTTTTTTTTACTCTTGTGCAAATGGTGCATTATTAGTTCCTATTGTCACTGTAGAAAGGCAGAGGTCAAAGCCAGTGTCATTTTGGTTTCTGTTCCCGGTAATTGAGCTTCAGTGTGGGTATGGGTTGGATTCAGTGCTTATGCAAAACAGTCACATGCGGACGTTTCATTTTCAGAACTCCAGTTAGATTTGTCTGTTGTGCTTGAAAAAAAATAAAAATAAAAATTTCATCACCCCCAGCAAACTTTACCTGTGTTAAGGAATTCTGTACCTGGCTAAAGTTAACGGTGATATAGGATAGACACACATAGGTAAGCAGTACAGAGCACTAATGCTTTTTGGTAACAGACCAAAACGCATGCAATTCAATTCAACTTTATTTATAGAGCACATTTCATGCACAAGGTAGACTCAATGTGCTTCACAACAAGTATGTAACATAAAAAAAACAATCATATATAAATATAAATATAAATATAAATATATATATATATATATATATATATATATGTATATGTATGTATGTATATCTATATATATATATATATATATATATAGATAGATAGATAGATAGATAGATAGATAGATAGATAGATAGATAGATAGATAGATAGATAGATATCAGTGGCGATTTCTCACAGACTGCAAGGGAAGCCCAGCTTCCCCTAAAATTACGAAAATTAAATGGTTAAATATGTTCGGTTGTGTTGACATTTTATTGACTACAAATGTGTTCGAACACGTTCATCTCAAAGATGAGTTCGTTCAGAATCAGCTTCATCACAAATCAACGGACTCGATGTTGTTCACTTCTCCTCCATTCCCGTGTCTCTGTTTTCTCATACATCTCTGCTCAGTGTATTTGTCCGTAGACTGCGGGCGTCTCTGGGGGTGAATAGAGCTGTGGGCGGAGCTCGGCCGGGCTGGACACCAGAATCCCACGTGCTGATTGGAGGATCAGTCAAAAGGCTGAATCCCATTTGATTGACAGCTGTTTTCAGATCTCCTCCTTCACTGACACAGTTCAGTTTAATACCGTCGCACATTCTGCTCTGAAATCCAGAGAAACCACTAAGAAATTATTTGTTCATTTCTTGCACTGTAAATAAAACCCACTCATTGGACTTCCTTGTTTCAAATTAACATAATTTCAGCGTTTTCTTGTTTCAGTTTCATAATTTAATCATTTCTTGTTCGAGTTGAATATCGTTTTGTAGATAGTTAAATCAATCAAACTGTCGGCTAGGTTGGAGTGAAAGGAGCATCTGTAGTTTAAAAAGGCTGAAGTCTTACACCCACAACACACTGGGCCAAGGCCGTCTGAGCAGAGAGGACACTGGTCCAGTCCCTGGGAAAGACACCTACTTGGTACGATAAGGTCACTGACCATTTTCTTAAAAATAAACGGATGTCTATGGAAAGAACAAGGTCTATTCTGTCAGCATGTTTTGAAATTTTTCCAATTGGACAAAGGGTTGAATTTCTATGAATATTGAAAATAAATCCTACATTCGGAACGAGCACCACAGACACTTCAGGGGTTAAAGGGTTAACCGTAAGGTTGGTGGTTTGAGTCCACCCAGGGACGTTAATGGTTCAGTATGAGAACTAGTCATTTGTTCACAGGGGATCTCACTGTCGAAGTTCTTCTGACCCTTAGTTCCTTCGTTCCAGATTTCAGCTCAGTCCTCCACTTTAACCTTTGCATCTCATTCACAAAGACATTAATCTGTCCCAGTTCACAAATACAGGTTTACATTTAGTGAAAGGGATTCACACAGACTTTGATTAAAACCTTTACTCGGTGCTATGTGTGATGAAATGTGGCTGTTCACTTCAACCTGCACAATGGCATCCAGTTCATATGTACTAAAACAGCGCCCTCATGTGGCTTGGTGGTAAAATTACATGTGAATGTCCACACTGTGTGCTCTGTCATGGTCTCCTGCTGTTAAACAGTTTTGGGATCTGCATGCTTCTCTTTACTGGCGTCTAAACTGACACTTTGACACTACTGTGCATATTTCTGGTGTAATTCATTTTTTCCAGGAAATAATCTTTAAAAAAAATGTTTAAAAAAAAAAAAGAAACAAAGCAAACAAAAAATATTGCCTTGTTAACAGTATTGCGATATATCGTGATATACTGTGATCCTAGTTTTGTGGTTTGTATCCTATCACCAGATTCTTGCCAATACACAGCCCTACTCATGAAAAGTCGGACCATGCTTTATTATGTTGAATTCATTCTGGTTATTTTGCTGTTTTCATGTCTAGGATGTACCTTGACAGCGGACACTGTGCGATACCTCAGTCCCCCTTCATTGACTCTGGAACATCTGATGTTGCTGTGTTTGTCAAAACCCCTAACACTGCATGTGGATCTGTCGGCGTCATCACGTATGATCTCCAGGACAACAAAACACAGCAGAGCACTAAGAAAATGGCCGTCATGTTCTCTGTGCCTTACGACTTTAATTTTTACTCCAATGTGTATGCAGTGGGAATCTTTGACCACAGCAGAGAGTGTGATAAGACACTTTATAATGAGATGATAAGTGGATCAGGATCATTTGCCAGAAAGAAAGCAAAAGAGCCAGGAAGTCTCATTTATGAAGGTGGTACTTTTACCATCATGGCCACAATGTCAGACACCTACCAACCTGTCATAAAGCTGCGAATTAGTCAGAAAATTTAGTGACCAAACATAAACAATGTTGGTTACAGAACACCTTTATCACATAAATGTTGTCTATCAGGGCTAATAATGTGATGTAATAGAATAGTTTGTCACAGATCGGTACTGATACGGAAAACTTTAACTCATAAAGACCCAAACATCCATCGTCGACTAAAAGCACTGATCTAAACTGTTGAATACCTGTTGATCCACTAATCCTATCAATACATGTCAATAATTGGTGTAAAATACAGTTCTTCATCTTTTTATTGTCATCAGATATGACCCATTTGGATGTTCAGAGGCTCTGTAGTTACCATGGAAACATTGTCATCTTTTACAACAGTAATTCACCAGTAAAACCCATGGAGTCGGATCAATGCCAGTGGATGGACACACTGGGTTTATGTTCAGTTCATGACAGATTGGACTGAAAAAGACACTGTTCAATGACAGTGGATAAAATTAATAAAAATGATTTTTTTTAAAAAAAAACCTACAAAATGATTAAAAAAAAATGTGAAAAAAAAATCTGCAAAAAATTGCTGAAAATAAAAACAAGAATAAAATAAGCAACAAAATGAACAAAAACAGCTGAAGTAATGAATAAAATGAACAAAAATAAATTAAATCAACAAAAGCAAATAAGAAAATGCATAAAATAATAAATAACATGGAGAAAAAAAAAGCAATACAATGAACAAAATTAATTTAAAAAATTTTTTAAAGATTGATTCACCAGTAAAACCCATGGAGTAAGATCAATGACAGTGGATAAAATTAATAAAAATGAATTTTAAAAAACCCTACAAAATAATAAATAATTTGAGAAAAATAAGCAAGAAATTGATCAAAATAGAAACAAGAATAAAATAAGCAACAAAAGGAACAAAAACAGCCAAAGTAATGAATAAAATGAATAAAAATAAATTAAATCAACAAAAGCAAATAAGAAAATGCATAAAATAATAAATAACATGAAAAAAAAGCAATAAAATGAACAAAATTGATTTTAAAAAATGTAAAGATTGATTCACCAGTAAAACCCACGGAGTAAGATCAATGATAGTGGATAAAATTAATAAAAATGAATTTTAAAAAACCTACAAAATAATAAATAATGTGAAAAAATAAGCAAGAAATTGATGAAAATAGAAACAAGAGTAAACTAAGCAACAAAAGGAACAAAAACAGCCAAAAAAAAAAAAGAACAAAAATGAATAATAAATCAACCAAATAATAAATAGCATTCACAAAATAGGCCACAAACTGAACAAAATTGAAGATTTTTTTTTTTAAAAAAAGGGCAAGAAAATGAACAAAAAGAAATAAAATCAACAAAAGCGAATAAGAAAATGTCTAAAAAAAAATAACATGGAAAAAATTAGCAATAAAATGAACAAAATTAATTTAAATTAATTTTTTATGTTCAGTTCATGATTCTGTTAATGCTGAAATGTCATTTTCTTAAATGCCATGAACTCTTTGTCACCTCATAACTGTCATTTCTTCTGAATAAGTATGAACTTATTTTGACTTTCTCTGTAACCGTCTCATCCCACACTTTTGTCTGAAAAAACTCAGAGCAGTTCTCTCTTTCTGACCACAAGTTTCATTTGCCCCAAATACAAGTTAGTACACACCCTGTTTTTAAGGAATCTGAAGAAACCAGGAAGAAACAACCCTTAATGTTAATATTAACCATACCAAAAATGGGAAACCTGTCTTAAGTTCCACATAGCAACTGACTGATGTACGACATGAATGTGTTCTGTCCAGTCATGTTATACTTGTAGCCAGTGGCGCAGATAGGGTCCCCTGGGGCCCCAAGAAAAAAAAAAAAAAAAAAAAAAAAAAGAATATATATATATATTCATTCTCTGAACCTGCTTTATCCTCACTAGGGTCACAGGGGTCGCTTGGAGCCTATCCCAGCTACATGGGTCATTCCAGAGTTGGAGGACATTTGGGCTTCAAAATTCTTGAAAAATAAACCTTCACTTTTCTAATTTTCCATTATATATTCATCAATAATAGGTAATAAACTATCAAAGGCTTGATTGGCTCAGCTTACACATCAATGGTACAATTTTTATTACATGATTTATGTGGTGTTTGTAATACTTGGTGCAACCCTGTTACCAACACTAAGGAACCTGAAAAAAGTGTATTAATTAATTTCTTAAATGTAATTCCTTTTCCATCAAGTAAAGAAAGTAACATTCTCTCTGAATAACCATTTGGTTTCACATGACTTGATTTAAATTAATTTTAGCAACTTTCAAAATCTGTCTCGGCCAACTTTTCAATATTGGCATGTTTCACTTTAACAATTTCAGTATTTATTTTACAATATTTACTCTGACACATTTTGCATATAATTACATAAACTCTTTAAAGGGCAATGGGTTGAACACTTTTGAGCTGAGAAAGTAATTTATGATTATTTTCAATTAAAAAGATATGGTAACAGGGTTGAAATTAGGGTAACGGGGTTGTATGAAGTAACAGCTACATTATTTCTGATTATAGATCATTATATAAAAGTGACAAATGCTCAAGACACCAAAGTATTCTTTGAATAACTTTTAATACTTTCTGTCAGCACTGTTTCTCAAATAACAACCCCCCCCCCCAAAAAAAAACAACAACAAACAAACAAAAAAAAAAAACAATAATAATAATAATGGGGGGACTTATTTCAAGAAATTTTTCAGATTCAACTTTAGCCCTGATTTTCTGATGCAACAAGATGTTCTAAGCACTCCTGTGTGTTTTTTTTTTTTTAAATTTTCATCCAAAAACCACCCCCTACCCCGAAAATTACTTTTTCAACCCTGAAAACGTGGGGTTTTTGTCAACTTTCAAACCTTCTTCACTTTTGATAAAGTACAATGTAACAATCTGCTCATGCTGGATCCTAAATGTTTTTTTGTCAGACATGTCATGTCTTCAGAGTGCTTTGCACTAAAAAAGGTGTAGTGTCAAGGCCAAATTATAGGTCAAAGGTCACCCAAATGGTCCAAATGCATATTTCATGGAATGAAGCTGTTAATGTGGGTTCTTCCAAATGTTGGGCTCAGGTTCTCTCCTCAGAACACATCTACTGACCACAGACAACTGACATTCAATAAGACACATTAAACAGAATTATTCACTCATGTATTCTCCAAACAGACATGTCAAAAAGAACAAACGGTAGTTTCACATGACTTTGACATTTACATGTATATGTCCTGTTGTGGGCGACACGGTGGTGCAGTGGATAGACCTGGTGCCTCACAGACAGAAGGTCCTGGGTTCCATTCTAACACCTGTCGATGGGGGTGGGACCTTTCTGTGTGAAGTTTGCATGTTCTCTCTGGGTACTCCGGTTTCCTCCCACCATCCAAACACATGCACTGATAGGTTAATGGGTTAATCTAAATCCCCCATAGGGGTGAATGTGACAGTGGTTGTTTGTCTCTATATGTTCAGTCTGTGATGAACTGGTCACATGTCCAGGGTGAACCCCGCCTTCGCCCATCAGTAGCTGGGATAGGCTCCAAGTGACCCCTGTGACCCTAGTGAGGAGAAAGTGGGTTCAGAAAATGAATGAATGAATGAATGTGTTTCCCGCCACACTAACGGCGGCAAATTCAAATGGAATGTACATGTTTTAATATTTAGTCTGTACTGTGTCTTTAAAGGGCCAAAGGCCTTGGGGGGTCCCACCAGGAAACCAGAGGGAACAGAACTGAGGACAGATTTGATAAAATGTCTGAATGGTATGAATTTTTGAAAAAAAATAGGCTTTTTGGTGACTTTTAACCTTCAACATGACCTTGACATTAGACTTTTCATAGTACAAAGTACTCTTATGATACAATATGGCACTTATAAGATCATTAAATGTCCCATCATGAACAGATTTATACACTGCACTGGACAAAAGAGTGAAGAAGCTGGGAAAGTTGCAATTTTCAGAGTTAAAAAAGTAATTTTCAGGGTAGGGGGGGTTTGGATGAAAATTTCAAAAAAAATTACACAGGAGTGCTTAGAACATCTTGTTGCATCAGAAAATCAGGGCTAATGTGGTGTTTGATATTAAGCCCCCCCCCCCCCTTATTAACCCTTCAGGTAACTCTCTCCTGGCTTTACTCCTCTTATGAGCCTCTCTCCACTTTTTTCGTTGGGTACACTGTCCTCTCTCACTGCGGTCTTTTTGAAGCAACTTCTGTCCTGTTTCTGCATCTTTCCTCCATTTCTGTCTTTCTTTTAGTAAACACTGTTGTCTCCTCTGTACATCAGCATCACACTTGGCACGGTGGCATCTCTGCTTTTCAGCAGCACTCAATGGTGGGCCACACTGTAAGAAAAAAAATTATCTAACTTAATTTAGTGTCCCCTATTATGAATTGTAACTCACTGTTTATATATAGTTTGATTTATGTCAAGTTAATAATCCCATCAGGGTAGCTGCTGCAACCATAATCCATTTGGACTACCATTAGGAAATAAAAGGAAACAATACAGTCTGGGAAATTCAGGAATGTGTTTACAATATGTAGATTAACTAAATTCTATCTCAGATAATGTAAATTATTGACTTGAACCATAAATAATAGTTTGTAAAGTCTGAGTAAACTGGAGGAGATGCAGCCCTATTAATGTAGTGCAACCCTGTTACTCTAATCACAGTAACAGGGTTGCAAATCCAGACTGTTAGCTTTTTCTCAGGCATAGAAGCTAACTACTTAGCTAGCTGTTACTGCTGACCAAGAGGACACACTTACTTATGTAAATAAGTAAAGAAAAAATCAAAAAGAATTTGTCTTATCCTATTAATATGGGTAACAGGGTTGAGTGAGGTAGAGTGAGACATTCAATCAAGGCTCACAATCTTATGAAAATATGAAAAATAGAAGAGAGGACATACCTTTGCTCTACCCATTCTTTTGGAAAACTGTTTGATGATGTCATTTCCAGCATATCATGTGATTCACTGCTTTCTTCTTCTACCATGCTAAAAGGTTATGGGTAACAGGGTTGCATGCATGTTGTGGGACACAGGTTCCATGCATAATAATTATTATTTCAAATATTATGTTTATTAAAAAAAATGTTCCCGCAATTACATTTCATGCATAAGGCAGACTCAATGTGCTTCACAACGAGTATGTAACATAAAAGAAACAATCATAAAAGAGAATGCAATTGCAAGTAAACAATCATATGTACACACACTTAAACTCGCACATGTGCACAAACACACACACACACACACACACACACATACAACTCAACAGAACAAAAAAAGGTACATTTTTAACCTGTTTTTAAAAGTGTCGACTGATGTGGCATGTCTAATTACATCAGGCAGGGTGTTTCATTTTTGTGGGGCATATGCACTAAAGGCTGCCCCCCCCCCTCTCCTTTCTTGGATCTGGTGTGAGTGAAGTTGCCTCTGCCACATGAGGCGTTGGAACTGTCAGAGTAGACACGGCGAAGCGCTGTTCCTCTATACTGTTCCCCAAGCACGAATTAAACAACTGATTTTTCATCCAGCTCTGAGTTTTCTGCCATTTATCTACACTATATTGCCAAAAGTATTCCCTCACCTGCCTTGACTCTCATATGAATTTCAGGTCCATCCCATTCCTAGTCTGTGGGGTTCAATCTGATGTGGGTCCACCCTTTGCAGCTCTAACAGCTTCAACTCTTCTGGGAAGGCTGTCCACAAGGTTTAGGAGTGTGTTCATGGGAATTTTGGACCATTCTTCCAGAAGCGCATTTGTGAGGTCCCACACTGATGTTGGACAGAAGGCCTGGTTCTCAGTCTGCGCTCTAATTCATCCAAAGGTGTTCTATGGGGTTGAGGTCAGGACTGTGTGCAGGCCAGTCCAGTTCATCCACACCAGACTCTGTCCTCCATGTCCAAATGGACCTTGCTTTGTGCACTGGTGCACAGTCATGTTGGAAGAGGAAGGGGCCGGCTCCAAACTGTTCCCACAAAGTTGGGAGCATGGAATTGTCCAAAATGTCTTGTTCTGCTGAAGCATTCCCAGTTCCTTTCACTGGAACTAAGGGGCCAAGCCCAGCTCCTGAAAAACAACCCCACACCATAACCCCCCCTCCACCAGACTTTACACTTGGCACAATGTGGTCTGACAGGTATCGTTCTCCTGGCGACCGCCAAACCCAGACCCGTCCATCAGATTGCCAGATGGAGAAGCACGATTGGTCACTCCAGAGAAGGCTCCTCCCCTGCTCTAGAGTCCAGTGGCGGCGTGCTTTACACCACTGCATCCACCACTTTGCATTGCACTTGGTGATGTCTGGCTTGGATGCAGCTGCTCGGCCATGGAAACCCATTCCATGAAGCTCTGTGCACACTGTTCTGGAGCTAATCTGAAGGACGCATGAAGTTTGGAGGTCTGTACCATTGACTCTGCAGAAAGTTGGCGACCTCTTGGCACTCTGCGCCTCAGCATCCGCTGACCCCGCTCCGTCAGTTTACGTGGCCAACCACTTCGTGGCTGAGTTGCTGTCGTTCCCAAACACTTCCACTTTCTTCTAATCCAGCTGACAGCTGACTGTGGAATATTTAGGAGCCAGGAAATTTCACGACTGGATTTGTCGCACAGGTGGCATCCTATCACAGTTCCACGCTGGAATTCACTGAGCTCCTGAGAGCGACCCATTCTGTCACAAATGTTTGTAAAAGCAGTCTGCATGCCTAGGGCTGGATTTTATACACCTGTGGACATGGAAGGGACTGGAACAGCTGAGTCTGATTATTTGGATGGGGGAGACAATACTTTTGGCAATATAGTGTATGATGATAAGAAAAAAAAAAACCTCCACAATATCTTGGCTGAAAAAGTCAGTTTTTCTTCAGTTTTCTTTTTTTTTCTAATCTAATAACCTTCAACTTTACTCTAAGCTTTTATGAACATCTACATGATCAGTGAATTAAATAAAGGAAAATACCTGATTTTCACTGAAAATTCACAAAATACAAAATACCCTTTATTACAACAACTGGTGATAAATCACTTAAGAAAAAGGTTAAATAGAGAGAAAATCTGATTTGGGACCTACCACAACAGTCACACTGGGTCTTTATGAGTTAAACACTGTTCTGATGATTTCATGACACTTTTCTTTCTCTTTCTCTCCTGTTTGATTGTATTTTTGCATTAACGTCCACACTTCACACATTGCTTGTATCATTAAAGTGTTTTTGCACAAATTAACAATAAAAATTTTACAATTGTGGCAATTCAATTCACTGTATGTTTCTGCTGTTTCATTTCTTAAAACTTACTTTAACGATTCGGTATTTCACCCTTTAAATAAGTCACTCATTGACCCATTTGGTTCCTTACCCATAAGAGGCAAAAAAAATCATATATATATATATATATATATATATATATATATATATATATATATTTTTTTTTTTTTTTTTTTTTTTTTTTTTTTTTTATATATATGTGTGTGTGTGTGTGTGTGTGTGTCTTTTTCATTGTAAGTGGACTAACCCTTTCATGCATGAATTATGAGAAGCTTCGTCAAGATTTTTTCCTGACTGTTTTTAATCATTTTTAGATATAAAAAAGGAATGAGATTGAAATTTTTTTTATGAACCTATTTGTCATGAAATTACAAAAATGTCCACTCAGCTGGAAACCATGCATTTAATTTTTGAAGCAAAGAAACATGTATTTAAAACCCATCATCAGAAAGTGATGTACTGTGTGAAAACTATGAAATCAAAACATTTTTAATTCAGCTAATCTGATGTTTTCTCACATTTTAACAAACTCTAATAGTAGTTATTACTCACTTCATGAAGATAATATCCAAAAAACCTTTTTGTTTCGGAAAACTGTTACTTACAATCTTATAACATCTAGCAATTGATTTTTCACTAAAACATGTTAGTGCAGATCAGGTTTATCAGGAACAGCAAAGTTACAGTAATGATATATGTTTGTGTATGGGATGATGCATAAGCGTCCACTGTGTCGGCTGATATGGAACTAAAAAAACAAACCCATGAATATACAAGAGAACAGCTGTAGAGTAGCTGTCCACTGTAGTCACCACTAGGCATGAAAGGGTTAATTAAAAGCAATCTAATGGAAATGACTGCTGTAATTTGATTCTTTTAATAAACCATCGAACTTGGACGTATGTGATTCTGGCGTGACCACAGTGCACACGTCTGATGTTGCTCACAGAGGTCCAAGGCAGTTTGTGTGTTTGCTCAGACACATGAAAAATTAGAGGGAACGTTGCTTGAGACACACCCAGGGTCAACAGTGGTATCATTTTGCTGTAGGATGTAAAATGGAAATTTCAACATAAAAAAAGAGCTTGTGTTCCTGGTATTAACTTTCCACTCACTTCCTCTATTTATGAGAATTACAACATTTCAGTTTATTGGTCAGCTCTGTCGTCAACGTCCAACCCCCTGGAAAGTATTTAAAAATGACCACTGGAGGTACAACAAACACACAGAAACCTCAACTTCAACCAGATATTGACTGCAAGCAAAGGTAAGTACTTCGCCCTGTCTGTTGGTGAGCACAAAGAATTTAATATTTGTCCGTTTTTATTTATTTTACTTACCAACATTTATAATTCAACCATCTCAACGAAAAACAACACAGATACGGATAAACTAATGAATTACAGTTTCTAAACATTTTACACCAAAGCTGAAAAAGGAAAGAAGTTAATTTCATGAGGTTAACCCTTTAACCCCTGACGTGTCTGTGGTGAGCGTTCTGAATGTCTGATTTATTTTAAATATTCATAAAAATTCAACCATTTGTTCAATAGGAAACAATTTCCAAACGTGCAATAGAATAGACCTTGTTCTTTCCATAGACATCTGAGCATGCTCAGTTCACCCCCCACCACCTGTGGAATGGGAGTCAAACACAGAGCAGTGAGTGAGACCGACTCACTATAAAAATAGATGGTTTAGGCTTCTTCTTTTTTTTTTTTTTTTAATACACCAATTTCCTTGTGTTTTTTTGTTTTTACTGTTTTCAGTGTTGTGGTGATTTTCCTTAAACTTTTTTTTTCTTGCATTTTTACTGGGTTTTGACCGTGGAACTGCTGTACAGAGTTAAATAGGTGTCAGAAAGCAGCTGGAATGTTTTTTTTTGTTTTTTTTAAAGTGCCCAAAACAAAAACTACTGGGCCCAAATTCAAATACTTGTTGCTTATTTTGTTTTTTTAAACTTAATTTCAGTCCTTTTTTTTTGCATATTTTTTTTTAGCGTCATTTATTATTTTGTAATTTTTTGGGGTTTTTTTTTGTTTTTATTCATTCAGTTGCTTATTTCATTTGTTTTTCTACATTTCATTTTGTTATTTTTTTCCTCAATTTTGTTCAGTTTTTGGCTTATTTTATTCATGTTATTCATTATTTTGTTGTTTTATTATTAATTTTTGTTCATTTCATTGATCACTTTGGCTGTTGTTGTTTATTTTGTGGCTTGTTCTATTTTTTTTTATTTTTTAATTGACTGTGTAACTACTTTTTAGACTTCAGCTGAGTGTCAAGAAGCAGCTGAAATGATGTAGAAAAAAGAGCCCAAAACTAAAACTACTGGGCCCAAAGCTCACAGTTAATGTTTAACATCCCTAAATCTCTTACTGATATACATTCTGAGTCCTTTATTTAGTCCAAACCTGTCAAACTTCAATTCCTCTCTTTGTCTTTTTCTGGTATTCCAACTGTTTTGACCCTAAACACACAGTAAAACAAAACCACTGAAGAAAAGGAACACAAACACAAACTCACAGCAGTTTTAATGAACCTGAAACAGACGCAGATTCACAGCAGAACCTTTACCTGGAATCAGGGCTCAGGGGTTAAAGGGTTAAATAACCAGAGGCCTCCTTAAATGACCAACAGGGGAATGCCTGCAGACGATAGAAAATACCGAGGCCTTATTTTCAGAACACTTTGAGGTTAACTTGTGCTGAACTGTCTGTGTGTCTTTGAACAGATCCAATATGTCAGAAAAAACTGAAGCAGCAGCTGCAGCAGCTGCAGCAGCTGCAGCTCTGGGAGCCGTCGTTACAACCGGTGAAGCCATCGCTGCTGCTTCCCCCACCCATCGCCAGTGCAATGTCGACATCACTAATGCCTGTAAAGACTACAGCCTCTCTAATCCCAGGTACCTTACACTGGTAATACTCATGAACAGGGTAGAAGAAAAGATCAGTTTTCATGATATATCATGATATTTCACTTCATAACACTGTATTGATATTAAAAAGTACTGTATCAATATTTTTAAGTATTTAGGGCTGTCAAAATTAACACATTAACACAGATAAATCTATCATCATGATCAGTCTGATCGTAAATGTTAACTCCATGAACCCATCTGCAGCAGAAGGACTCTGAACGTCTCCTCCAACACATTTGGGTCAGTTTGTCCAGTAGAGATAGCATTAATGCACAGGAACAAATGGTCAGTTGATCCGGTAGTGACAGGCAGCAGAACCAACCCATAAAGATGGAAGGTGCTAAACAGCACGTTGGTCTTCTGGATGGAAATATGAGGACAAAAAAACAAGACAGAACATTTGGTTAGAGAAGTTTGGTTGAAACTGTTGAAGGTGTTTAATAAACAGGTTAAGTGCAGAAATATTCCCTTCTTTCTTGAGTTCGTTTGCTCATGCAAAATGAAACGCAATTAAAGGTGCTGAACAGACTTTCTACGTCATCTTGAAAAAGTCTCATTTTTATATATATGCCTGATCGTAGTCTGCAATTTAAAATGAGATTATCAGCAACAAAATAGGTTATTTCCAAATGCTATTTCCAGCATCCCTGGCCGGGCCGGACAAGGTTGGACTGCTTTACAGCAGACTTATGTCACTATGACAACAACACACCGACCGGCAGAGTTAAGTAGTGAAAAGTAAACTGATCGAGTGAGAAGATCTGTCCTTTTTCCTAAAGAAAAGGATTTGTTGGATTTATTTTGTTGTAGTGGTGGACACTGGAACTGGAACTGGACTGGCAGAAAGAAAAAGAAAACTAAAGGGTAGAGTGATAGAGCACAGACTAAAACACCGGTAAACCTCTGCACTGAACCGATGGGTAGAACTAAGGGAGTTAAAGGAATGAAAACAGAGCTGGAGTCTTCCTTCTGCACAGGTATAGAATGCTTCTGTTCTTTCTCCATATGCACTGGAACATTGGACTCTAGTGTGTGTTGGTAGCTCAGTCAAACACTTAGTGAACACTTGTGTGTTAGCCACAGAAGTGTGACAGGGCTAATCTGTTTTATTTGGAGCATTGGTTCAGTCCAAACTAAGGGCTTTGGAAGGTCAGACTGAAATGGTTCTGTATGGAGTTGAATGTTCAGGTCAGGGCCTGGATACTAAACTGTCCTTCAGGAACAAGACAGTTCTAACAGTAGAAGAGTGTGAATGCAGAAGGCTGAAGCAGCTGGAGCTGAACTGAACTAATACAGAATGAGGAAGATGAAGAAGGACTGAAGTCATTTATAAAAATGACTGAATACTTTGTGGAACAGCTGCAGCAGATGGATATTATTGGGACACGTCTTAAACACCGGTCTGTAACACTGGAGCTCAAACAGACATAGAAGCAGGAGTCCAACTTTCAGTTTGGTTTGACTTTGGATTTCACTCCAGTTACTAAACTACTCTACAAACGGACTTTATGAAGTTTGTTTGTTGTCTCGTTTCAAACGTCACTTTGCACGTGCAGGTTGCCATCTGGAAAAAAGAACTGCAGAGTTGTACTGAGGATCCACTCCTCATTCACTAGCGTCAAAACGCCTTGGACACAGTTTTGGCCTTCGACAGTAGGTGCTAGTGCTCATGGGAAGCGGAGTCTTTGTCCCTTTAAAACACCACCGATTCCAGCAAAGGTGTCGCTGCAATCCACTTTAAATAAATTCTCTGTCCAGGACCTTTAATATAGATTAAAAAGGAGTGATATTCAGTCATGATTTATCAAAATTAATCCACAGCAACCCTGTGATTAATCTGATTAGAAATCCTAATCATTTGACAGCACTAGTATTTATTCAAATGCAGACATAGAGGAGGTTCATGTTTGTTTTTTGGTTTTCTCTTTAGTTTATCAAGCTCTTTTATTCATATATACCCGTGGGTATTTCACTCTTTTTTTTTTCTATATTCGCATGAGTATTTTGCTCTGTTGTTTGTTCTAAAAAGTAGTATTGTGATCTATAAAATGTGTCTATAAAATATTATTTATTCATTCATTTTGGTGTGGGGTTTTTTGTACAGGTAAAGCCAGATGTTAAAGCTTTATTTATTCAAATCCTGCACATTAAGTTTTTACAAAGGAAAGTTTTATGATATACTATTAGTTCCTGTTCTGATCAAATAAATTGTGTTCAGTATTTGCGCATATTTCTGGTGTAATTTAATTTTTCCAGGAAATAAACTTAAAAAAAAAAGTTTTTAAAAAAAGAAACAAAGCAAACAAAAAATATTGCCTTGTTAACAGTATTGTGATATATCGTGATATATCATACTGTGATCCTAGTTTTGTGGTTTGTATCCTATCACCAGATTCTTGCCAATACACAGCCCTACTCATGAAAAGCCGGACCATGCTTTATTATGTTGAATTCATTCTGGTTATTTTGCTGTTTTCATGTCTAGGATGCACCTTTACAGCGGACACTGTGCGATACCTCAGTCCCCCTTCATTGACTCTGGAACATCTGATGTTGCTGTGTTTGTCAAAACCCCTCACACAGCACGTGGATCTGTCGGCGTCATCACGTATGATCTCCAGGACAATCAAACACAGCTGAGCACTAGGAAAATGGCCGTCATGTTCTCCGTGCCTTACGACTTTAATATTTACTCCAATGAGTATGCAGTGGGAATCTTTGACCACAGCAGAGAGTGTGACAAGACACTTTATAATGAGATGATAAGTGGATCAGGCGCATCATTTCGCGGAAAGAAAGCAAAAGAGCCAGGAAGTCTCATTTATGAAGGTGGTACTTTTACCATCATGGCCACAATGTCAGACGCCTACCAACCTGTCATAAAGCTGCGAATTAGTCAGAAAATTTAGTGACCAAACGTTAACAGTGTTGGTTACAGAACACCTTTATCACATAAATGTTGTCTATCAGGGCTAATAATGTGATGTAATAGAATAGTTTGTCACAGATCGGTACTGATACGGAAAACTTTAACTCATAAAGACCCAAACATCCATCGTTGACTAAAAGCACTGATCTAAACTGTTGAATACCTGTTGATCCACTAATCCTATCAATACATGTCAAAAATTGGTGTAAAATACAGTTGTTCATCTTTTCATGGTCATCAGATATGACCCATTTGGACGTTCAGAGGCTCCGTAGTTACCGTGGAAACACTGTGAACTTTTACAACATTAATTCACCAGTAAAACCAATGGAGTCGGATCAATGCCAGTCAATGACTCATCAATGACTTAAACTTTACTCTGAGCTTTGATGAACATCTACATGATCAGTGAATTAAATATAGGAAAATACCTGATTTTTACTGAAAATTCACCAAATACCCTTTATTAAAATAACTGGTGATAAATCACTTAAGAAAAAGGTTAAATAGAGAGAAATTCTGATTTGGGACCTACCACAACAGTCACACTGGGTCTTTATGAGTTAAACACTGTTCTGATGATTTCATGACACTTTTCTTTCTCTTTCTCTCCTGTTTGATTGTATTTTTGCATTAACGTCCACACTTCACGCATTGCTTGTATCATTAAAGTGTTTTTGCACAAATTAACAATAAAGATTTTACAATTGTGGCAATTCAATTCACTGTATGTTTGTGCTGTTTCATTTCTTAAAACTTAGTTTAACTATTTTGTATTTCAGCCTTTAAATAAGTGACTCATAGAAATACTCTGAAATTCAAAATTTCACCCTTAGTGTGTTATTGGAGGCATAAGACATTTTTCAACATTTTTTATTGTCAAGTGGAAAATCAAGGTCAATGAAGTTACCATATTTGGTTCCTTATCCATAAGTGGCTATCTATCTATCTATCTATCTATCTATCTATCTATCTATCTATCTATCTATCTATACATACATACATACATACATACATACATACACACACACACAAACATATATATATATGTATTTATTTATATATATATATATATATATATGTATATATATATGTACGTATGTATGTATATGTGTGTGTGTGTGAATAAATAAATAAAAAAAAGATATTTATATATTTATATATTTATATATTAGGCCTGTAACGGTACACAAAATTTTCGGTTCGGTACGTTTTCGGTTTTCAAAGCCACGGTTCAGTTTTTTTCGGTTCGGTACGGGAAGAAAGAAAACCCCCCAAAATGTCTTTAATACATTTATGAATTTTTGAACATTTTTCCCCCAATTTTTGGACACAATAGAACATAGGAAAACAGGAATAATATAATTCTGCTGCTACAAATCAAATAGAAAATAAAATAAATTATTAATATTACTAAATGTACACTAGGATTGCACTTTTCCCTGAAACAAAACAAACAAAAAAATCTAATCACAGTTCTGTCAGTTCACATTCTGCAGAAAAATATCAACAAAAAAATTCTGCATGAAGTGCAACATTAACAGGAGGGTAAACTGGTATTCTGTTGAAACAAACTGAAGAGAAACACTGACAACAAACTGAACCAAATTATTTATTTTAGGACAGCTAACAAACTGTTTAGGACACTCTGTGTACTTGTGTGTGTGTGTGTGTGTGTGTGTGTGTGTGTGTGTGTGTGTGTGTGTGTGTGTGTGTGTGTGCGCGCGCGCGCGCAAGGTGCGATTTGTCTGGGGGATGGTTTGTTTGTTGTTTTTTTGTTTTGTTTTTTTGGTCGGAGCCGGGGGGGTGGGGGGGTGCGGTCCGGTCCATAACTAACGTAACTAACGCTGGCGTGAAACGAAAGTGAAACTTTATTTTTATTTACTTTCAATGGCCAACTCCGAGTTTTATTCCTCTGTTATACAGCGTGCGTGTGTGTGTGTGTGAGAGAGAGAGAGAGAGAGAGCTAGTGTGTTGTAGAACTACCGTAGTTCCTAGGGGCCAAACAACGTCCGTCTTACCAGCGTCTCTTTCCTGGTTGTTGTCTTTCACCTGAACCTGAACTGATCCAAACTGGACTGGACTGATGGTGGAGGGTCTGCAGTCTCTTCCTTCCAGGTTCACATCATATTTGTTGTTGTTGTTTTTTGTTTTTTTACCCTTTATCAGCTGCTATTTCGTATTTCGGGTCACTGTGTGCTCCTTCAATATGTCCGTGTGAAACTTGCGCGGATTTAAAGTTCCGCATCAAACAATGTCTTCCGTTCCTATTTCTATTTGTCAGCGTACTGTGCCGTTTCGGTACAGCTGTGTACCGAACCGAACAGGTGTGTACTGAAACGGTTCGGTTCGGTACGTGTACCGTTACAGGCCTAATATACATATATATATATATATATATATTTAGCAGTGGCAATTTCTCACAGACTGCAAAGGAAGCTCAGCTTCCCCTAAAATTCCAAAAATTAAATGGTTAAATATGTTTGGGTGTGTTGACATTTTATTGACTACAAATGTGTTAGAACACGTTCATCTCACAGACGAGTTCCTTCAGAATCAGCTTTCTCACAAACCAACAGACTGGATGTTGTTCACTTCTCCTCCATTCCCGTGTCTCTGTTTTCTCCTCCATCTCTGCTCAGTGCATTTGTCTGTAGACGCTCAGCGTCCATGCACTTCAATGGGACTGAGTGGAACAGTTTTTTTTCATTGCCTCAAAACTGGATGGTAATTGGATAAATGCCACCATGTTGTCCCGCCCCCGGACGCCGGGCGTCTCTGGGGGTGAATGGAGCTGTGGGCGGAGCTTGGCCAGGCTGGACGCTGGGCTTCCACGAGCTGATTGGAGGATCAGTCGAAAGGCTGAATCCCATTTGATTGACAGCTATTTTCAGAACTACTCCTCCACTGACACAGTTCAGTTTAACACCGTCGCGCATTCTGCTGTGAAATCGAGAGAGAAACTACTACGAAATTACTTGTTCATTTCTTTTCACTGTAGATAAAACACACTCATTGTTCTTCCTTGTTTCAATTTAACATAATTTCAACGTTTTCGTGTTTACTTGGTACGATAAAACCATTTTCTTAAAAAAGAACGGAGGGCCGAATTTAGGTTTAAATAACTTGAGTTTTGTTTTTTGTTTTTTTATGGAAGCTGATAATGAGCCACATCCACATGATCCCCTTGAACATCATTCCTTACATTCGTACTGTGACGATTGGCCGAATGAAGGAGGAACCGTACCAGGAGGCTGGAATGATCTTCCCTGTGGTAGAATTTATTTACAGTGATTGTCCAGTGAACAGAGCCGTTCGACCCAAACTGTCTATTTTTACAGTGACTCCATCTCACTCACTGCTTTGTGTTTTACCCCCAATTCCACAGACGGTGGGGGGTGAACTGAGCATGCTCAGATGTCTATGGGAAGAACAAGGTCTATTCTGTCAGCATGTTCTGAAATTTTTCCAATTGGACAAAGGGTTGAATTTCTATGAATATTGAAAATAAATCCTACATTCAGAACGAGCACCACAGACACTTCAGGGGTTAAAGGGTTAACCGTAAGGTTGGTGGTTTGACTCCACTCAGGGACGTTAATGGTTCAATTTGAGAACTAGTCATTTGTTCACAGGGGATCTCACTGTCGAAGTTCTTCTGACCCTTAGTTCCTTCGTTCCAGATTTCAGCTCAGTCCTCCACTTTAACCTTTGCATCTCATTCACAAAGACATAAATCTGTCCCAGTTCACAAATACAGGTTTACATTTAGTGAAAGGGATTCACACAGACTTTGATTAAAACCTTTACTCGGTGCTATGTGTGATGAAATGTGGCTGTTCACTTCAACCTGCACAATGGCATCCTGTTCATATGTACTAAAACAGCGCCCTCGTGTGGCTTGGTGGTAAAATTACATGTGAATGTCCACACTGTGTGCTCTGTCATGGTCTCCTGCTGTTAAACAGTTTTTGGATCTGCATGCTTCTCTTTACTGGCGTCTTAATTGACACTTTGAGTGTTTTTTGTCTCCTATTTCACTTTACTTCTAATTCACATATGTCGTCTAAGGTCATAATAATAATAATAATAATAATAATAATAAAAGAGGGGTTTTCATTCCAAAGTTCTGTATCAGTACATGTGCATCCATACATACTGTTTTACACGTTTTTATAGGAAATACATACTGTTAATACTGTTAATAGAGTTACATACTGTAATCATATATATGGGTCTGTCCATGAAACTGGGTTTATTTTGTTATCTGGCACTTTCCAGCTTTATAGACCCACAATAAAAGGTAAATGTAGACATATTTCCCCCCAGGATGGACCTAATGATGACCTCAGATAAATGCAAAAACATTATACTCTTGCCATCTTAGCCATCTCATAATTAATGAATTTTTAATCAAATACTGGGTCCAAAAATAGGACTCAAATATGGACATGAAATCCCCCTTGGTGTCAGTGCATTAGATGTGAAAACATGTGTGTAAATGGTCTTCTATAGACTCTAAATAAAGACACTGCGTTAAATGTGTCGATCCTAGTGGTTTTTCTAATCCACATATGTGGGTTTTTCATGGATCTCAGTCTCATTCCAGGTTTGGTGTGGAACCCATCGTGTCCACTGGTGTTACATCCAGAACCTAAACATTTAAACACAAATAAAGCATGAATGATTTTGCAACAACAGTCATTTTTGTGAAACACTCTGCATTGAATATTTACTTCAATTCCCAAAATGTACCTGTGAGAGAATAAAGAGATATTCAAGAAAACCGTAGTGCTTAATTTTCATGTCCTTTTGACCGTGTTACATGCAGATTTTTTTAATCAAAAATGTCAAATAATATAAAAAAATGTGTTTTATCTGAAAAGTAGTTTCTCTTTTATCTCAGTCATTTTTATTTTCAAAATAGACCCAAAGTGCTTCCAGACTTGCATCACAACATTAGTCTACATATGATTTGAATTTTTAGCCCTCATGTCGTGTTTTTAGGGATAGAAGCACCCATATACATACTGTTATTGATGGGTAATACATACTGTTTACCCTTTAACGCCAAACATATCATATTTGATACATGAGTTTGGAAGCCCTCTACATCAGGGGCATCAAACTCATTTTAGTTCAGGGGCTACATTCAGCTAAATTAGATCTGCAGTGGGCCGAACCAGTAAAATAATAACATAATAATACAGAAATAATGTCAACTCCAAACTTTTCTCTACATTTCAGAGCTAAAAAAGTTAATTTACATTATGAAAAGGTTTACATCTACAAACTATCCTTTAAAACAATGTGAGTAACATTAACAAACTGAAAAAATAAGTGTAATTTTAACAATATTCTGCCTCAGTTTATCATTTACACATTAACAATACAATATAAAAAATACACAAAACATTTAGTAACAGGCAGAATCTTGTTAAAATTATACTTACTTCTCTTAAGACATTTCAGGTTTTTCATATTTGTTCAGGTTATTCAAATTTTTTGGAAAATTATATTTTGCTTTAGTGTAAATAGATGAAAATATTTACATTTACAAAGAGAAAAAATTGGAGTTGTCATTATTTATATGTTATCATGATCATATTTTACTGGTCTGACCCACTTGAGATTGAATTAGGCTGAATGTGGAACCTGAAATAAAAGGATTGTTAACATCTTAATGTAATTTTTGCATTTCACAAAGTCATCCTAAGGGCCTAACTGGATCCTTTGGCGGGCCAGATTTGGCCCCAGGGCCGCATGTTTGACACCTGTGCTCTACCTGATCAGTGTGATTTTTTTTTTTTTCTTGAATAAAACTGTTTACAATTGGATACATGCAATACACAGATAATCCACCAGGGGGAGGAGTTCATTCACCAGAGGCCTTTCCAGTGACACTACAAGACTGACATTAAAGAGGAAGGAGGAAGAACTTTGACAATCTTGAAAAGGAATTAACAATTTGTCAGACATGTTTGTGTTACATAGTGTTTTTGTTTGTTCAAAAATAATATTTGAGCACTGAGACCCGATGGATCAAATATGATACAAAATTGAAAGTCATACATGGAAATTGATATCTGAAAAAAATAAATAAATAAATAAATGGGAGGAAGTTCAGAAGGACCAGTAAAGGCTCCAGTTTCAAAGAAGTGGAATTTTCTGTCAATGATTTAATGGTTCAGGCTTTACAGGGTTGTGCCTATTCATAATTTATCCAGTTTTGTTTTTTATTTTTTATTCTACAAAGCTCTATTCTTAGGTTACTTTGTTAAGTTATTATTATTATTATTATTATTATTATTATTATTATTATTATTATTATTATTATATTTTCTTATCTTATTATTATTATTATTTAACTTTTTGTAATTTTATATTTGCTTTATTCTTATTTCTGTAGCACTGGTGTTAGTAAATATTGTTGCGCTGACTTTAGTTGCAAAATGACAATAAAGGCTTTTCTATTCTATTCTATTCTATTCTATTCTATTCTATTCTATTCTATTCCATCTTCACGGCACCAAACTTGACCCAGTCCAGGTGCCCAGACTTCCCCACCCACACCTGCTGCTGTGACTCAGACCGTGTCCTTATGTGTGCGTGGCAGTGTTTTCACAGAGGTGGAGTCATCGGCGCCTCCACTGCGCAGACTCCAACTGTTGGGAGCCACACGGATAACCGCATGCCTTCACCACCTCACTGCACTTGATCTAACTTTACCAAACAGGATCCGGAATCATTTAACGCCTAGAGAAGAAGAGTCATTGATGCGTCGGGAGTCATTTTCGGAGCTTACTTTTCCAGAGTGACAGTGAATGCGTCTGGGTTTTCTGCGACAACTGCTGCTGTCAACAGGTGTTTGGGCACGCGCCGCCTGGGAGAGAGAATATGTCCAATGGGAAAGACGCAAATGCCGCACAGAAGTAAGTCCAAACCACTCACAATGCAAAGACTACTTTCATTTGTTTCATGTCTGTGTTTTTGTCCAGCTGCAGTTTAAAGAGAGGAAAACACCTCCACAGGAAGTCAAAGCTTATCTGCTTGTATCTGCATAAGGGAACATCTCCAACCTGTTTCTGTCAGTGTTCCGTCCTTGACTATGAGTGATGACTGACTAAATCTGGGCTTTTTCATGTAACTTTGTGTAGAATAATTGTGTCCGCTGTCACTAATGGATGAGGTGTTACCAGGGCCGGCCCAAGCCTTTAAGGGGCCCTGAGCAGAAAAAGCCCCCATGGGTTGGGATGATATCAACTAATGATTCAGAAAATGACCAAATGATTCTTCCTAAATTATTATATATATTTTACAAATAAATGTTTAGAATAAAGAGTTGTGAAGTTCTGCCAAAGATGCCACTGTATTGGATTGTAGAGATATGAACTGAATATATTTCTATTAATGTTCAGTTTGTCTTAAGTAGTGATGAAAACTAATGTTACAGGGCCTTTGACCAAAGCACCAGAAAGTGATGAGATAAGAACCGCAAAGAAACAACTTTTAGGGTCAAAGAAAGTAACAAAGGGATAAAAGCTAGAACTACAAAAGCACTCAGAGAGTGCAGACACCCCCCCACAATCACCACCAAAATTTAATCATTTGTTCCTTGTGCTAGTATCAGCATTTCCTGAAGATTTCATCCAAATCCATCCATAACTTTTTGAGTTATTTTTCTAACAGACAAACATGCAAACAAACCCAGATGAAAACATACCCTCTGCTGTTCCTTGGTGGAGTTAATCAGTAGTCACTTTTCCATTGGACATTATTATTATTATATACTACCCCTTTCTCTTGTACTAATTAAAAAAAAATGATTGGGTTTCCTGGTGTGTCCACACATACCGCACCATATTTCTTTTAAAACTTTTGTTCTTTGTTGTAACATCCGTCAGTATTTTGTGTCAGTGTTTTATGACCTCTGCCAAAGAGCTTATGTTTTTTCCGGCGTTGGTTTGTCTGTCTGTCTGTGCAAGATAACTCAAAAAGTTATGGACGGATTTGGATGAGAATGTCAGGAGATGTTGATACTGGCACAAGGAACAAAGGATTAAATTTTGGTGGTGATCGGGGGTGGGGGTGGGGGGCACTGATCTGCCTTGGCGGAGGTCTGCGCTTTCCGAGTGCTTTTCTAGTTTATTCATGTGACTCTAGTTGTGGAAAATGGTCTTTCCTTTGCAGTTTTGTGTGATGCACCATTTGCACTACGCCCGAAAAACCACCTCTTGCCAGCGCAAGTAGTCCGTCATGTAGACACTTGTTTCTCCAACATGAATCTGACTGACTGAGCCTGCAGATAAATACAGGTCATATTCAGTGCTGCAAGATGAATAATAACTGTCTTATTCATGTGATATTTTTGTCTTTTGTCATTTGATCCTTCTGTGACACCGTAAATGATGCCTTTGTCGCCTGTGGTGCTTATTGTGAAGACTCCTGAACCAGCTGTTTTTTAAGGAAATCCTCTTTACTAATCAAGAAATTAAAGATATTTTATATTGACTAGACTAATGTACAGCTCTTCACTATATTTACCCAGTGATAATATCGTGGTTATGATGATAACTTTCCCCAGAATGCGATCATTTGAAGCTTCTGGTCCAAAGTCATCAGGAAACAGTGCATTCAGAGAACATGAAACTAGGGATGTCCCGATCTGACCTACAGACGGGTATCAGCTGCCGATCTGACATTTTTTAGAAGATCAGATTGGATCGGATTTAGTCATGAGATCGGGCCGATCCGGACCCGGTTCTGGGGTGGGGGGTAAACACCCGTCCTGTTCCCTCAAATTAAAGTTTCCAAAGGTAGGGAGAAGGAAAATTAGCTGCACAACAGCAGGAGGTTTAATCAGTAAAATGTCTCTAGGTTTCACTTTCACTTTATAGTCTGGTAGTGATGTGTAAGATTTTTTCAACCCGAGGGGCTTTTGTGGAATTATTTGACCCAACCCACCCCACAAATAAAAGGACATTCTTTTGACCCGCCCCAACCCACAAGTAACCCACTGATGTGCACTAACATAGAACGCAGAACGCACCCCCAAATAATACCTGGACGGACCTGTCCATCGGCTACAGCAGTGGTAAACATACGGCCTGCGGGCCAAAACCGGCCCACCAAAGGTTGTAATTTGTCCCACAGTATGAATTTGGAAAATGCAAAAATGATACTAAAGTAATTAAAGCTATACCATATGATGTGGCATTTTTACACTTTTCTTTTGTCATCTTAAAATGCTCCTAATAAGCATGTGTCAAAATAAAATGTAAAAGAAATCCACCAGGTATTGAAACTCAAAAATGTTTAATTTTCATATATTTATGATAAAACTCTGACCAATCATTTTATTCGGTCTGAATGAAATAATTGGCCGAACCTGGCTGAGCCTCCTGTCAATCATCCGTTACGGCCGTCCAGCATCCGATCCATTATCGCCGTCCCCACATCCGATGTGTGTTCCTCTGAATCTGACGCTTCACTGGCGCTGCTCCTCCTGTCACTGACCACAGTCTACTGTCTAGGATGTGTTTGGATAGAACTCAAATGCACATAAAGGGAAAAAACGGATTTATGAACAAACAGGAGTCCGATGAATGAAGGATGGAGATAAAAGTCCAATAGTCTGGTGTACTGGACTAAACAGACAGGTCTGCACAAAGCTCAGCTTTTACTCATACAGGTACACGTACTTGGTGTCACACAATGTAGGATTATGTAGGATGATAAATGTATGGACTATGAAACCTCAAATGTCCATGGAAAATTCGCAGAGGCCGCGCGTTCACAGTGCGTGCCCGTCACCTGGGCACCTCATCTCCATGGTGCAGTGAAGACCCTGACCCAGCGCTGCACAGACCAGACCCTTAAATACAGGGTCTGCGGATGGAACAGGGGGTGTGGCAGGTGGATGATGTATCTGATTACTGAGGGAGGGGTCTGTGGACACGTCGAAGCGGACCGGACCTCCGCCTCCACCTCCACTTCCACCACGCATCAGGTAAGAGGAGGAGAGCGTCAGAGCTCAGGCAGGGGGAAGGAGGCGGGGCTTTGGAGGGAGGTGGGTGGTTCATGTTCAGACTTTTACTAAGTGCTGTGAGAAATGCCACATCAGTAGGTATGGCTTTAAGAATCAAAGGTGTCACATTTGTTTTAGTTCAGGTTCCACATTCAGCCCAGCTGTGATCTACAGTAAACTAATAATATAATAACCTATAAATAATGACTCCAAATTTAAATCAAAATGTTACTGTGAAAAGTCAGTATTGGATCGGTATCAGATCGGTATCGGCAAAACTAATTCTCAAAAAAATTGCATCGAATTGGAAGCAAAAAAATCCAGTTCAGGACATCACTGGATGAAACAGCTTTTTTATTTGACTATGTACAAAAGAGGAGGTAGAAATAAAGCAACTGTCAGTAAACTCTGAGCTCAGATCGTCATTTTCAGCATTAAAGTGGACGACATGTAAATGGCATGATGTTCCACCTAATGTCCACCTGCAGCTAAGGATGGGAATCGAGAACTGGTTCTTTTTGAGAACCGGTTCCCTCAAACCCATTTGTTCAAATATTTTCAGATTCTTAGTTTTATTTGCTCCAAGATGCAGTCATAGCAATGTCCTCCTTTAAGTGTTTTAGAAGAAATGGCAACATCAGACACCTATAGTAAGGGGAAGATCTCAATGATAAATAAGAAATTGATAAAAATGACTAAAGAGTCCTCAAATTCTAAAAGATTAGCATGAATAGAAGACCTCCAAACAGATATTACAGAACACAAATGGGAGACAGCTTGTTCCCTGGCACAAACAATATCCATTAATAGCAGATTTAAACTAGAAGCACTCGGAGAGCGCAGACCTCCGCCAAGGCTGATCAGTGCCCCCCCCCCCCACCCCCCACCCCCCCCCCCCCCCGTGGGCCCCCCCACCCCCGATCACCACCAAAATTTAATCATTTCTTCCTTATCCCATTTCCAACAAACCCTGAAAATTTCATCCAAATCTGTCCATAACTTTTTGAGTTATGTTGCACACTAACGGACCGACAAACAAACACACAAACAAACAAACAAACAAACCCTGGCAAAAACATAACCTCCTTGGCGGAGGTAATTAATTCAATATAACTGGCTTATGAGAACCTATATAACTCCTGAAAAACTTCCCAAATTCAACCCCTTTTTGAGAACCGGTTCCCAGTAGCTCAGTTCCTAGGAATCATTTGCCTGCTTAACGATTCTGCTTATCGATTCTGCCTTCGTTGCTCATGCGTGATGACATCACACACACACACTGCTTTGTTTTGGTTTAGACTGTAGCCAACATGGTAATGATGCAGAAACGCTCCAAAGTATGTTTATATTTCAGGTGTAAAGACGACACCAGGTCCACTTGGAACACTGTCAAAGCTTCCATTTGTTCAAAGGGGGAAATCCCTCCAACATGTTCAAACATTTGTCCACAGCATGTGATTCATTCACAGGAATGTCATGTGCCTGATACTCTACTCAGCAGTGGCTGTGAATCTAGTGGCAGAGTGAACACCAGGGCATCATCTGGGCCTGGTTCTGGTGCGGGTAACAAACGTCCTGCCCCCTCAAATAAAAGTCTCCATAGGTAGGGAAAAGGAAATTAGGTGCACAACTAGGGATGTAACGATATGAAAATTTCATATCACGGTTATTGTGACCAAAATTATCACGGTTATCATTATTATCACGGTATTGTTGAAATTGTATTCAAAATGTTAAAAAAGTACTTATACACACACTGAAAAAATTTAAACAAGTTGTATTTTGAAAAAAAAACAACAACAACAAAAAAAAAACAAAAAACAAAGACAATAATTGGTACAATGTACTTTCTCTTGGCAGAAAAATTCAAATATTAACCCTTAGTGGTCTGAACCTATTTTGGCCGTTTTTCACTCCTTTTGATTTTGCCTTTATATACTATATAAACAAATGTTTACTATACCCATATTTGGTATCTTTTTTTTTTTCAGCACAACTTCATTTGTATCATCTGCCTATTATTTTTTTCACTTTAACCTTCTATGTCAACATAAAAGGCCAAACACACACAAAAAAAATGAAATCCGATTTGAAAAATGTATATAATTTATTGCGTAAATAACACACAGATGATTAACGAACCTTTTCAAAGACTTTAAAAGTGAATACTGGTTCCAAATATTAGGTATATACAATTAAAATAGTAATAAATTAAAGCTGTACTCAAATATTTGACATAAAAGCAGATCTTTACATCGGCGTTTTCTCCGGAAAAGTGCAGTAATCAAACACGGTTATCGTGATAATTAGAATTTAAACGATAATACTAACCGTTGGCAATTTTACCGTGGTTTATTGTTATACTGGTAATCATTACATCCCTATGCACAACAGTGGGAGACATAGAGGAATTAGTAAAGCATCTTAAGTTTCAGTTTCACTGTACGGTGCCCCCCCCCCCCCCCCAGAACCGGGCCCGACGTCATCTGTTATCATTTGTGCATACTGTATATGTTATATTTTCTGTGCATAGATGAAAATATAAAGACAGTTAATGCAAACACACCCATTTATACTCTTTTATTCCCTCACCCAATGAGATTCGATAAGAGAATTAATAAGGACTCGGATCGATAAGCAAAATCAATAATGGAATCGGAATGGATAAATTCTTATTGATTCCCTTCCCTACCTGCAGGACTGCCTCCTACTGACCCACACAAACAGCACCTGTGTGCCTTTGGTGCTTTGTTTGACAGTGACTGTGCTTGGATCCTGCTCTAGGATCCTGCTTTAAATAAATAAGTAAATACAGCCTGTGACTGACCTCCCAATAAGACGGAACAGATGGTTATGGATCTGGCTGAACAAGGACCGAATGCGTAGGAAAAGCTCCCATTTTTGGTTTTCGTTTGCCTACCGCTGGTATCATGTATTGTGCGAGTATCACTGCCACTAAAAGGTGTAGGTCCAGACCGCCTGGGAAAGACCACATGTCCAATGGGAAACATGAGAGCGATGCGCAAAAGTGAGTACAAGCAGCTTCACATTTAACCCTTTATAGGTCACACGCAGAAATACTCTGGAATTCACAATTTAAACCTTAGTGTGTTATTGGAGGACATAACAGGACTTTATTAGATTTTGTGAAATTTTTCAACATTTTTTATTGTTTAGAAAATCAAGGTCAGTGAAGTTACTGTATTTGGTTCATTGCCCGTAAGTGGCAAAAATAAATAAATAAATAAATAAAAATTAAGAACTTTATATAAATAAATACAAGAAAATATATTTTAGAACATTAGACGAGGGTCAGATCAAGAAAACACACACATCTAGGAGGAAAATTAAACTTTCTCTTATATTATTGTGTTTGTACTTATTTGTTAGTTTATCATTGTGATGTTTAATAAATGCTTGTATTCAAAGTATTGGACTTGTTTTCTAGACACACTGGTCTTTACATCATAATAGGATCAAGAATTGAAACCATGTCACTTTAAATCTGTGTCACTAAGTCCAAAAGTTTCCAATATATTTTCCTAAATTTTGACATCATTCTTGTGTTATTTAACACATCATAGGAAAGTTTAAGTGAATTTCCATGTTAAACACTTTGACGTAAACCTTGTCAGAATCAGTGACATTTTGATGAAACCGTGTCACTGAGCACATTTTAAAATATGTTTGGTCAAAAATTTCATTTTATGCACTCATCATTCTTATTATGTGTAAGTACTTACAAATACTTACTGAAATATGGAACGCACACTGATACAGGTTATGGGCGTGGTCAAGGGCGTCCTAGATGGACCACCCACTACTGTTTGATTCCTACCTGTTGAACCAGACCAGTTTCAGACAAATATTCCACATAATTGTAAAGGTGTAAATGCCATCTGAAACAGACTCAAAGGGCAAAATTTTGTTTCACATATTTTTAAATGAAAAATATCAAAAACCACTGCGTCACAGATGGACAAAAAATTAATGTCTATTTTTTTCCAGAATTCCAAAGTTCTCCACAGTGAAGTTCCTCTGACATTTTCATCCTCAAATATATTCAGTGTAAACCTTAAAGCTTCTATTTTACAACCCAATAATTGGTTAGAGGAAAAAAATATTTGATCATACTTAAATGGCAAGAGTTTTGACAAATGTCAGCGTCACAGATGGACAACAAAAGGAAATGTCAAATTAAACATTTTTTATTTCAATTATCAATATTTTTTTTTTCACAATATTTACAACATACAAAATATATTCACATTATGTTCAAATGTATTTTGCATACATATATGCATTAATTTAAACACTGTGTGTTTAGAATATGACATAAATAATATATTAGTCAAATATCAATGTATTTGGAATAAATGTAGTTTATTTATAGAGTTTATAAAATGAACCCAGAATGACGGCACTAAACTGGGTCACTGTACAAACATTCACACTCAGAAGACTCCTCAAAATTTTTTTCACCATTTTTTTCCCATTTTAAAATATATTTTCCTGAAAATATAAGTAATTACCGACCCAAAAATAAAAGTTTGGTGTAGATTATTGTAATGTAATTTTTGTGACCAAATGTGAACCTTCCCTTGACTTCGCCCTTATATATGTACAAAGGTAGAGCCCATTGAACACCAAACATGGAACCATGTCCCTGTTTGACCTGACCCACCCCCATGCATGCTGGTCCAGACCCCTGTCCACATCCACATGACCCCTTTGAACATCATTCCTTACATTAGTTCCATTACTTCATGGAACTGAACAAAGCAGGTCCACTCACTGTTCATGCAGAGGTGGACCTTACAGACCCTGGAGACCACATTGGACCTTACAGACCCTGTAGACCACATTGGACCTTACAGACCCTGGAGACCACATTGGACCTTACAGACCCTGGAGACCACATTGGACCTTACAGACCCTGGAGACCACATTGGACCTTACAGACCCTGGAGACCACATTGGCCCTCAGATTTGGGACTCACTGTCCTCACTGGAACTGTCGATGTCACTTTCTTGTAATGCGTGTAAAAATGATCAAAAATAGTCACTTGCCTGATAAAGGGTTAATTTAGAAAACTTATTTCCCATGTGTTAGTCTTTGTCATTAGTCCAACAGCCCAGCAGGTCTGATGGTCTATTGGTATCAGTTGTCCATAAACAATTTTTTAAGAATCTTCTTCTCTGAAACCATCAGTCAGAATGACATATTTGTTGTGGAACATCTTTGGGGTAAGTTCTACCAAGTTTAGTCAAAGAATTGGGACATACTGATTTTTTTAAATTTTTTTATGAGGTTTTGAAATGTTAAAAATCTTCATTAGTTTATAATGGGACACAAATTTTAAAGTGCTATAACTTGAAAACATTTGAAGATATTGATAGAATTACTATTGGCCGTAGATAGGAAATCACATATGGGCTTTCATTTGGTGCCATGACCTTTGACCTTGAGGGACCCTAAAAGGTCAAACAAATGTCAATTAATGTCTTTAGAAATGCAGTTGGACTACAGGACCCTTGCTCCTATGTTTTTTACGATCATCAACAATGATTTAAAAGCCCAAATAACAGTCTTTTATGTTATTACACCCCCCTCCCCCAAAAGGGGAGGCAAGGGGTATTGTTTCTGGTTCGGTGTGTTTGTTTGTTTGTTTGTTTGTTTATTAACACTTGAGCCACAAAACTATTGGTTGAATTCATACCAAACTGGGTTTATAGATTGCTAGTGACCCAGACATAGTTGTGATTACATTTTGGGAAAAGTAGGTCAAAGCTAAATTTTTTCAGTGAATTTTTACACACACACACCCCCCCCCCCCCCATTTACTTGTAATGGGCAAAATTTCACATGTCTATCAAAACAACAATTTTGTTTATATTTAGTGTATATAGAGGCAATTGATATGTTGACATCAGCACACCCACAGACATGATAACATCAGCTGGATCGATGCCAAAATAAGCGTGTAATAAATACGTGGGAGGGGCGGGGTTTGTTGTGCCTGACACCTTTTGTTTCTTTTTTTGTTTTAGCAGCAAAACTATTGGTTGAATTCATGCCAAATTGGGTTTATAGATTGCCAGTGACCCAGAATAGAAATGATTACATTTTGGGGAAAGTAGGTTAAAGCTGACGTTTGAATTTCTAAAACTTTTTTTTTCCCCATTTACTTATAATGGGTGAAATTTGTCTATGCTGTCTATGCATGTGTCATTAGCACATGCATAGACATGATGACATCAGCTGGATCGACGCCAAGCTACAATATGTGTGAGGGACGGGTTTGTTGTGCCTGGCACCACTTGTCTGTATTTAATGTGAGGATAATTAAATAATTTTCATGTTAGATTATATTATAATATGAGGTTCAGTTTGCTTTGCACAGGAACAGTAGAAAAGGTAGAACTGTCCTCTTCATTTTTTAACTTTTACTTGTTAAGTACACTAGCAGCAATGTACCCGTGGTGCCATTGTAGATAGCATGAGAGGCTAAAATCTCCCAGCATACTTCACAACATTTGAATACAGACATAAAATTGTGCCTAGTAGATAGTCAGGTAATGTTTGCATTCATTTGGTGAGTTTGGCGGTGACTGGGCCTGTGAAGGCTGAGGAAAACCCGTGCAAACGCCCTCCTCCTCCTGTGCTGCAACATTGATCGGACGACGGACAGACACAAAACGTGCATTATATAGGAGGATTTCAACGCCTACTTTTTCAACTTCTTCACAAGTAGAATGAGTACTTCCACTTTTTTTAGACAATAATCTTTTCATCTATTTGAGGATAAAGTATGTTTTTTCCCATTATATGCTATTTTTGATATCTTACCGGAAAAAAACATAAAAATAAAACAGTTCCTGTGGGAAATATTGTGGCCTTTTGGGAGCTCTGCATGGGCACCTAGTTTACATATCTCTGAGTTGGACTGTGGTTGTTTTGATGCTCTTTGATTTGGATATAATTCTCATTGTGTGATGTTAAACTAATGCATCAGCTGTGTATTAAAGGGCTCATATTTATCTAAACCCACTTTCATTAGTCTGTGGTTCATTTATTTGTGTATTTGGACCCTGTTCTGTCCTCACTAGACGTATCTAGCTATGACAGACAGTGAACAGATGAGTCTTCGTTTGACTGAAACTTGTACTCATCATCTTTTTTGTAAAACTGTAACACACAGACACAATACAGCAATTATTTCATTATAACAATATCTTCTTTACACTGAGCTAACAGTAGTTTGCTGCCTTAATGAGAAACTTTACAAAACATTAGCATTGGTATTTAAATTGCTTGTACTTTGAATTGACTTGTAAATAAAGCAGTCTGAATTGCCTAATTAGCATATGAAAAGTCCGCTAGCTTAATGCTAACCGCTGCTGTATACAAACCTACTGCTGTATGCTAGTCTGTATGCTAAACCGCTGCCGTATACTAACGTTCTTAGAAATACATTTTCACACTCAAAATTTACAACAAACCCATTTCTATCTAACTTACAGATCAATATCCTATCACTATTTCTAAATCTACAAAACTTACAGCCTTATGTGGGCCAAGACGACACAGACGGCTGCTCTTCATGACAGTTTTTACAGTAAACAATAGACAACTTCCGCCACAAGAGGGCAGTATGAACCAACCAAACTTGCAAAGCGTTAGGATAAACAGTAAAGATAAACTAACCATAACAAACCCTAATAGTTCATCAAGTTTGAATTTGAACCCTCCAGGTGCTGCAAAGCTATCTTTATATTTCTATTCATATTTCTACAACCTGTTTTAATTCCTACTTAATTTGTTACTCACGACATTTGCACATATAAGGTCCAGCCTTCAGACGAACATTTCTCCAGTATTTCTTTATAATTGTTTGCTAGCAGCAGCGGTTGTAGTCCAGACTGAAAATATGTCCAAACTTGGAGCCCATTACCTCAAATGTTCAGTTATTGGTTGAACAGGACAGAGCAGCACAGCCAATAACCTTGAGGGGGCGGAGCCTGAAGTGTCTCGTGTATTTAAAGGGCCAGTGCTCCAAACCACCTGTCTGGTGTCATTACGCAGAAATACGGTTGAAGATGGAGCTGTGGAGTTGAATGAATGAAGAATTCCGACCCAAACAGAGCATTTACAGTTTGTGGAGACCACAGGGAAATGAGGGAAAAGGAAGAATTCCATTAGAAAAAAAAAAAGCAAAATATCACTGCTTTTACATCAAAACACCTGATATTAAAGGGATGCTGTCCACATGTTGGGTGGGCGATATGGGCAAAAAAAAATCTCGATAATTTTAAAAAATTTCTAAGATAAGTTATATGTGTGGGTGTGCGGTCCATAATTAATGTAGCCAACGCTGGGGTGAAACAAAAGTGAAGCCTAACATACTTTCAATGTCCGACTCCCGGCTTCTATTCCTCTGTTACATAGTGGATCTTACATAAAATTTTCACAGCTTTTAACCTGTCTCCACTGGACCCCCTCTACATAACCCCCCCCCCCCTTTCTTTATGGGGCCCCAGCTTGCATATAACATTATTTTGACAAACATCAGGCTAGTGATGTGGACCCACGTCTCACTATGAAATCATCCTCTGAGACAGGAGACGCCTGCACATTTCCTCTATGTGAGACCATGTTGTGTTTTGGGTGCCGACGAGTCACGAGACTGAATCCTGTTTGCTGATTGGCTTCTGGGGCACGCATTCGGCCAATGAGGACTTTCATGCGCCTCTCTTTTACTGTCTATGCACTGTTTGTTTGTTTTCTTTTCGAGACAGTATGAATACTCCATAATGTAAAATTTGCATGTCGTAAAATCAACATGCACAATATTATCATAGGCGATATATCGCCCAGCTCTAGTCACAGTTGTGTGGAATGACAGAGTGCTGACTTTACCCTCCACCCCATGAACACACAGCTTAGTCACATCTGTATACATTAGTTGATGGGCTTGTTTTTTTTTCCCATATGTGTGTTCTTGCGGCAGCTCCTCACAGATGACCCTGAAGGAGAGCCTGGATGAGTGTATGGAGGCTTTGGATCTCTTCCTTAACAACCACTTCAGCGAGAGCCTGGAGAGGCTGCGGCCACGGTAATGCAATCATCCCAGTCATGTTTACCTCGGCAGTCTTTAACCCTTTAACCCCTGAGCCCTGGTTCCAGGTAAAGGTTCACATATTAACCCTTTAACCCCTGAGCCCTGGTTCCAGGAAAAGGTTCTGCTGTGAATCTGCGTCTGTTTCAGGTTCATTAAAGCTGCTGTGAGTTTGTGCTTGTGTTCCTTTTCTTCAGTGGTTTTGTTTTACTGTGTGTTTTAGGGTCAAAACAGGTGGAAGAACAGAAAAAGACAAAGAGAGGAATTGAAGTTTGACAGGTTTGGACTAAATAAGGCACTAGAATGGACATCAATAAGAGATTTAGGATGTTGAACATCAACTGTGAACTGGAACACACTGAACAACAACAAGGATTTGAATTTGGGCCCAGTAGGTTTAGTTTGGGCTATTTTTTTTTTCTAAATCAGTCCAGCTGCTTGAACTCTAAAAAGCAGTTACACAGTCAAAAAAAGAATAAAATAAGCAGCAAATGAACAAAAACAGCGCAAAGTGATCAATGAAATGAACAAAAATGAATAATAATCCAACAACAATAATAAGTAACACAAACAAAATAAGTCACAAACTGAACAAAATTAAAGAAAAAACAATAAACAAATAAAAATAAGCAATAATGTTGAACAAATATGCAAAAAAATTACTAAAGTGAAGTTAAAAAAAATAATAGTAATAATCCACAAACTGCACAAAACTGAATTAAAAAAACGATGAAATGTAGGGGGGAAAATAAGCAACTAAATGAAGGAAAACTAATAATGTTTAATTTGTAAATATTTTACATAAATATGTTATATGTAAATAACATGAAAAATTATGCAAAAAGAAAGACTAAAATGAAGTTAGAAATAAAATTTAAAAAATAATAATAATAAAATAAGCAACAAGGATTTGAATTTGGGCCATGTAGTTTTCGTTTGGGCTCTTTTTTTATAAATCAGTCCAGCTGCTTGAACTGTAAAAAGCAGTTACACGGTCAAAAAGAGAATAAAATAAGCAGCAAATGAACAAAAACAGCCAAAGTGATCAATGAAATGAACAGAAATGAATAATAATCCAACAAAATAGTAAGTAACATGAACAAAATGAGACACAAACTGAACAAAATTGAAGAAAAAACAACAAGCAAATAAAAATAATAAATACTGTTGAAAAAATATGCAAAAAATGTACTAAAATGAAGTTAAAAAAAAAAGAACAAAATAAGCCACAAACTGCACAAAACTGAAGAAAAAAAAGGCTAAATGTAGGGGGGAAAATAAGCAATTAAATGAAGGAAAACTAATGATATATAATTTGTAAATATTTTGCATAAATATGTTATATGTAAATAACATGAAAAATTATGCAAAAAAATTTACTAAAATGAAGTTAGAAATAAAATTTTAAAAATATTAATAAAATAAGCAACAAGGATTTGAATTTGTACCTAGTAGTTTTAGTGTTGGGCTCTGTTTTTCTAAATCAGTCCAGCTGCTTAAACTCCAGAAGGCAGTTACACGGTAAAAAATAAATAAATAAATAAATAAATAAAATAAGCAGTAAATGAACAAAACTGCCAAAGTGATTTAAAAAAGAAGAAAAATGAATAATAATCCAACAACAATAATAAGTAACATAAACAAAATCAGTCACAAACTGAACAAAATTAAAGAAAAAACAATAGGCAAATAAAAATTATAGATAATGTTGAAAAAATGAAAGAAAAAAAGAAAAAAATGAGCCACAAATTGCACAAAATTGAAAAAAAAAGACAAAATGTAGGGGTTAAAAAAACAAACAACTAAATTAACAAAAACTAATAACATATTTACTATTTTGTGAATATTTTGCATGAATATATTGTTATGTTTAACTGTTTCGGTGCCGGATAGTTAAGGGGCTAATAAGCCTTAAAAGTGCCACAGAATTTGGCCGTTTTTCAGTATTTCGCGTCGTTTTTATATTTGAAGAATCCTGCAGGAAACCACTCGGTAACATCCGACCGATTGCTGATTAGATTCAAAACGCACCGGATGCAGCCGATTCATTATTGATCGTAATTTGCATAATTTATAATAATAATAATAATAATAATAATAATAAGCTTTATTTATATAGCACTTTTCATACATTAAAAACTGTAGCACAAAGTGCTTTACATATCAGTTTAAAAATCAGTACCGCCCCCCACCCACACCCACCCACTCACCCGCACACTCACCCGCACACACACACACACACACACACACACACACACACACACACACACACACACACACATATATATACATGCAAACCCACAAGCTCACACATACTTAAGAAGACTGACTGTGCACGGGTAGACCAGAACAAAAATGTACAAGTAAAAGTAAAACATCAATTTAGGAGGCGCTGTCTCAGGGAGCCATCCGCACCAGGAGGCAGCCGCCGACCCCGGCGACCAGGCACCAGCAACACAGCCCCGCATCCCAACTAGTGGGAGAGGGCCAACTGGGACCCCCACCCACCAGAAAGGAGCGGACTCCAGTGAGAGAAGGCGCCACAGCCCCCGGAGTCCACAGCCGCCCCCCGGCATGGAGGGCTCCCTCTGATGAAACACCGGAGAATAAGAAACATTAAAAAGATATAAAAATATTATTCGGTCGCGTGACCTCAAATTCCCGTCTGCTTGGTCTCAAAAGGGGGACACAGAAAGAACGTCATCGAAATGTGAGAAAGAAATGGGGGTGGATGGTTTGTTTGTACACAAATATGGCGTGTTCTCCAAAGCCGATCTGATCGGCCCGTGGCACTTTACAGGTTGTTTTCGTAAAGCCGATTTAATCGGCCCATGGCACTGAAAGAGTGAAATAACATGAAAAAATTTGTGGAAAATTGACTAAAATAAAATGAATAATAATAAAATAAGCAAAACATGTGAATTTGGTCCCAGTAGTTTTAGTTTTGGGCTCTTTTTTTCTAAATCATTTCAGCTGCTTTTTAACTCCAGTTTAACTCCATAAAGCAGTTCCATGGTCAAAACTCTGTAAAAACACAGTAAAAAAAAAAACAAATAAAGAAAAATCACCACAACACTGCAAACAACAATAAAAACAAAAAACCACTAGAAAAACGGTGTTTAAAAAAAAAAAAAAAAAAAGTGAGTTGGTGTCACTCACTGCTCTGTTTGACCCCCCATTCCACAGGTGGTGAGGGGTGAACTGAGCATGCTCAGATGTCTATGGAAAGAACAAGATCTATTCTATCAGCACGTTTTGTAACTTTTCCTATTGAGCAAATAGTTGAATTTGTATGAATATTGAAAATAAATCATCCATTCAGAACGCTCACCACAGACACGTCAGGGGTTAAAGGGTTAACCTGCTGTACAGCTTTAAGTGTATATGCACAGCAGTTTGTCATCTTGGTTTCTGCACATTCATCGTGGTGTGCTTTAGTGTGATGTCAGTGTTACTTGGTGGCGATAAGAAACTTTTGTGATGTGGCCTGTAAACTCATTGGCTTCCTCTCAGCCAAGACACGAGGGCGGCTCTGGTTAAACTTCACTACTCCAGGATATGAAGTGTTTACTGAAGCTGACGCCCAAGTAGCGAGTGATTCAGCAGCTTATGCAGCAAAATAAACACTATGCACAAGGAAGACTGAGGTGACAGACGAGCCAGAGATAGGAACCCTTATCTTTATGAAACAGGAGAATGTGCAGGTTGGACAGTAACTATCCCACAAACATGGCCTGTGTTTGCTCTGTTTCCTTCGTAGAGTAAATGAGAGTATGTACCACGCTCTCATCTACGCCACCGTGTTGGAAATGCAGGCCATGATGACCTTCCAGCATGATGACATCACTAATGCAGGAAATACCATGAAGAGTGCCCAGGAGGTCTGTCAGAGGTCAGCACAGGTTTTCATTACAGAAAAAAACGGCCTTAAAAGCAAACCAAGATGAACTTTTCTATCTCTGTCGTTTTTAGCTTACATTTTTAGCCGACAGGCCGTAAGCTGTTGTCGTCATGCAGCGTCCAGCGTCGTTGTCGTCTGTCGTCGTCTGTCGTCGTCTGTCATCCGTTACAAAAATTTCAATCGTCTTTTTCTCCAAAACTACAATTCTGATTGACTTCAAACTTGGTATACAGCTTCTGCATGATGATGTCAACACAAGGTATTGAAATTATTTCGATCCGGATCTGATTCTGGATTTGGTGCCACTTTGAAAAATTTTCCCATTATAACAGATAGGAAGTGGATTGATCCAATAAATCAGTATCAGTGATATCAAGTTGGAATTGGAATTTTTTACAGATCTGATTGGAATATGACCAAAACATGGGCTATTTCTGTAATATAATAAATACACAGAACTGAGTGATAATAAATGGCATCTGGATACATTTCCCAAAGCTTTTAAATTGGCCGGTAAGCTACAGGGCCATTGGTCTTATTTTTTATGATGGGACTGATGTGAACGTGACCGTCTTTGACAGAACATGACCTACCAGGGCAGTGGTTCCCAACCTTTTTTGGCTCGTGACCCCATTTTAACATCACAAATTTCCCAGACATTCAAAACGGAGCCTTTTTTTTTTTATTTATTTTTTTTATGTTGCTAAAATTAATTTGTTTTTGATCTTTTAATAGTTTGCGATACTATGTTTCAAATAAAGGTTAATTTCAGTGGACATTTAGTCTATATAATGTATATTATTCTGGATGGAGGCAGTAAATCCAGGGGTAGATTACTGCACAAAGGGAGAATTTGATTTTCCTTGGTCAGGATATGTACAGTCAGTCCTGCTTGGATTAACAAGGAGGACAATTAATACTGAACAAACAAGAACTCAAACTATGAATTATGAATTATGAATTATGAAAGAACTGCAGCATCTGAAACTGACCACAATGAACATTTGAATGATAAACAGAACCACAGTGCTGCAGTTTCAGGCTCAGTTTGTCTTTTATGGATTGGGATTGTCTCTGTCAATTTAACATATATTTTTTATTAGTAAGTTGGGGTTTTTTGATTTTTTTATCAATTACTAGAAATTTCAGGCAACCCCATTTGAATTCCAGGCAACCCCATGTGGGGTCCCGACCCCAAGATTGAAAAACACTGCACTAGAGGATTACTAAGGGTGTATTCAGACCTACTTCATTTGGTCAGTTTAAAATGGACCAGAGTTCGTTTCCCCGGAAAGTGTCGTGTAAAATTTGCAGCTGCAAGTGGGAGACATCTTTATTCCCTGTGACGCTCTTCCACACTGTACTGTTGAATTTATGTCTCTGTACTCCCTAATCTATGTAGCAGAGCTTCATTAAGTAAATGCACAAAGAGTCAAGTCAAAGTCGGAGATCGAGCAGAATTGGAACCGCATGAAGTGTTTATTCATACGTAAAATAAACACTGAGTAGATATCTGCAGAAACAACTGACTTTTTCGCTCTGGGAGACCGTTTTGGCCACGTTTCCACTACGTGGTACCGGCTCGGCTTGACTCGACTAGGCTTTTTTGCATTTCCATTACAAAAAAGGACCTGGAATCTGGTACCCGGTACTAGTTTTTTTGGTATCACCTCCGCCGAGGTTCCAAGATTGAGGACCAGATACTAAAATGTGACGTGTAAACACTGCAGACCACTGACTGGTCAGAGTTGTCTCTGTGACCCACCGTTTTTCAAAAAACAGATGCAGAAGTTTACAGTAAATGTAGCGGTAGGTTAATCCACATGATGACAGCCCAAAAAACTACACCATTCACTCAGGAGATTCAGTCTTTGGTGGCCGACATAAAAAATCAGCATGAATTTGATGAGACAACACACAATGAGCGAGGTTATCACCAACTCTCATGCAGACGACACGGAAATAACGCACTGCATCGCTATGACGTCCAGGTACTGTAAGGTCAGTAGTATCCTGTAATTGAAACGGTCTCCAGGAATAGGACCTGGTACCTGAGTCGAATCAAGCCAAGTCGAGTTGAGTCGAGCCGGTTCCACGTAGTGGAAATGCAGCATTTTATTTGCCCAAAAATAGGTTGGGTTTTAGTTATAGACCACACCCCTTTTTACCATATTTAGAACATTATTCTAGTCATGTTGGAGCCCGCCTTTTTGGCTTTGTCCATGATAGGGTAAAATTTTACTGGTCTCTGGTCTCTCTCTCTCTGGACAGCATATATTCACATGCAACTATTTCTCAGTATTAATTTATCATATATAAATATGTAACTTTTTCCCAGAATATGTATATTATTTCCCAGAATGTCCAAAATTTTCCACTCACGCGTACATTTGTCCACCACGTTTTGAAAACTTTCCATGGGCGCACGTGTCTTTTTGTAGTGACACCACAAAAGTTTGGACTTTTTTTAGGTGTGAATACAAACATGTGAACTCTGGTTTCCAAACGGACTCTGGGCCGGTTCACTACTGCTGTGAATATAACTGTTCTCAAGCCGAAACAAACCAAAGAACCATACACCTTTTCGTGCTTGATGAGCCACCATAGCAAGCATGGCATTGTGGGTAATCAACAAAACTGGAAGTAGCTGAACCGCCTGGGTATCCAGAGCTAAAAGCAGCAGCCATGAGCTGTGGACAGACGTGGACCAATGAGGAGATTGAATGTCTCATTGACATTTGGTCAGATGCCCATATTAGGCAGTGCGTCTCTGATTCACCCCGCCCCTGACTTTTCTGTCCAATGTTTACAAAGTTTGGTCCACTAGCAAAAAGTGCAATGAGAATGCGATCCGACCCAAACAAAAAAATAAAGTCCGTATTCGATCCAAACCAAATAAGTGGACCAAAGGACTGTCCAGGTGTGAATACAGCCTAAGGAACATTTCTGTGCACTACGACAACATTTTAAGCCTCTGGAAATCTAAATACACAGGAGCCTACTATGGAGTTTAGGCTTTCTCTAGATAACAGTAAAATTGTATAGAGCCCTTTGTTTTTTTTCATTTCATTTATTTCGTTTATGGTTGTGCATTTCATCAGCAAACATTCAATAAGCATCAGGTGAACAAACATATACACAGTCATGTACAAAAAGGAGCAGGACGAAGAAAATCTTGTATTTCCTGCCCCCTTCTAAATAATAATAGCCTTAATGGTTAGCCATACACAACTAGCTATAAAATTGTACTGTTGAAAGTCAGACAAACCAAACTAAACACATCCAAAGATAATACAAAATGAATACAAAACCAAGTGTAAAACTACATGTCCAGGAAGTACAAAACACAGGTAAACATATACCTGACAAAATGATGCAAAAACATTATATCAGACCAAAATAAGCAAATAAATATATCACATGATGCAATACAAATATGAAGCAAAATGTAAATACTTATAACTGTTCACATAATCTCATTGTTCTTTCTTTATGCACTTTTTTCAGTTGGAATATGTTTTTACAGTCCTTCAGCTCATTATAAAGAGAATTCCAGAGTTTAACACCCACCACTGATACACACATCTGCTTCAAAGTTGTTTGAAATTACCTTTCCTTCTATGCTCTTACGAGCTTATTATCTCAAAAGTAATAATAATAATAATAACTTTATCTATATAGCACCTTTAAAAACTGAGTTTACATAGTGCTTTGACAGACAAAGCAAAAGTGCACAACAGCAGAATAAAACATAGCAAACAACACAACACAATAAAAGAGATGAGCACAGCAAACATGAAAACATGACTAACTTTGAATGTATCATAGTGGAGAGGGCAGAAATAACAGAACATGATGCTGTCAGATCAATGCGAAATGAAGAAGTGGAATAAAACAACATCATGTATGTCAGTATAAATGAAGAACCAAAACAGGGTAAAATGAAATACTCAACATTAAAAACATTAAAAAGAGACAACATCACATGAAGGCAAGTCTACAAAAATGTGTTATCAGAAGTGACTTAGTAGTGCTGTCAAACGATTAAAAATATTAATCAGATTAATCACAGGGTTGCTGTGGATTACTTTTGATTAATCATGCTTAAATATCATTCATTTTTAATCTATATTAATCATGTTTCATTTTGCATGAACAAACTAAAGAAAGAAGGTGAATATATCTGTACTTAACAGGTTTATTAAACACCTTCAACAGTTTCAACAAAACAACTGTAAACAACTGTTCCGTCTTGGGATTTTTTCTCCTCATATTTCCAACCAGCAAGCCAATGTACTGTTTAGTGTTTTCCATCTTTATGGGTTAGTTCTGCTGCCTGTCACCACCGGATCAACTGACCATTTGTTCATGTGGGTCAAAACACGGTATCCAAAATATCTCTGACGGGACATTTTAGAGACAATTTGACAGATTAGTGTTGCTAAATGACCCACATTTTTACTTTTTAGTGCATTTTTGCTTTAGTTGGACCATAAGGGATTATCCAAAACAAGGAGCTACTTTATATTGAAACAAATGTTGGAATGGCAATCAATGAAAGTTCGCTCTCTGACGGGACATTACTGTGTTTTGACCCATAATCAATATTTCCTTAAAGTTTAATGGGAGGTTTTTCTTCCTCAGTCAGATGTGATGAAAGTAGGTGGTTATATATGGTAGAAAATTATTATTTACAGTCAGAGCAGGAAAAATATTTTAGAAATTTAGAGGAAGAACATTTAAATTCATAGTCATGGATAAAGAAAAACAACAACAAAATCAATGTTGACAGAAATGAAGTCCAAACCATCTCTGAGGCATTTTGGAAACAAAGATAACAATTTAAACCAAACTAACCAATGCAATGATATTTATCCCATAATATAAAAGTAAATTCTGACATTAGCCATTATTGTTCTGTAATTATTTTTTTTTTACTGTGACTACGGTTTGCATACAAAAAGAGGGCACATCATGTCTACAGCTGTAAAATGTCTGTTCATGAGGGTCAGACATAGAAACATCAATATTAATAAGGGTCAAAACATGGTATTCCAAATCTCTCTGATGGGACATTTTAGAGACAATTTGACAGATTAGTGTTGCTAAGTGACCCACATTTTTACTTTTAAATACATTTTTGCTTGAGTTGGACCATAAGGGATTATCCAAAACAAGGAGCTACTTTATATTGAAATAAATGTTGGAATGGCAATCAATGAAAGTTCGCTCTCTGATGGGACATTACTGTGTTTTGGCGTTAACATTAACTCTGCTCGGACAAACTGACCCAGATGCATTGGCAGAGATGTTCAGAGTCAGTCTGTGCTGCAGATGGGTTAATTTTGTTAAAATTTTTTCATCAGATTAATCAGGATGATGGATTAATCCATGTTAATGCATTGATTTTGACAGCCCTACTTATCAGACTGTAATACGTAAGGATTGACAAACATGTTTAGCCTTATTTATACTGTAGCTAACAAGTGTGGAGGCACTGAAAGTGAGCCGCAAGCGATGCCGGTGCCTCAACATGCACCCGCTGTCTCTCAACTCCTCCCTGTAACTCACTCACTCATTCCATTCTCTGCTCAGACTGTGAATGTACAGGCTGTAACCGACGATATTTAGTGGAATTCATTACTTATGGGACACATTTCAATTTCACAGAGTAACAGACTATCAGCTGAGCTCCCAGCAACATAAGAGAGGAGTGGGTTTAACGTGGAAGGTGGAGCCAGGTCAAACCCACCAATAGAAACTCTTGTCTCATCCATCAGCCAAGGCCCCGCCCATTAAGTGCAGTTAAATTCGCAAGCAAAACTTTTGAAGTTGCAAACAAAGTGGAGTGATTTTCAGTCAAAAGTTTTGAAGTCTCAAGGAAAAGTCTTTAACTCACAAGCAAAGAAGACTGATTTATAAGCAAAATTATCTTTTTTTTTTTATTGCCACTTACTGTCTTTTGCTCTCAAATCTCTTTTTTGGTTGCAAATCTATTCTTTTTAATTGCAAATCCATTCTTTTTGATTGATGAATAAAGAAACAAATTTCTCTCCATAAACGAGATGTAACTCAGAACATGATCTACAGCAGGGCTCTCAAAACTCATTTTCTTTCAGGAGCCACATTCAGCCCAGTTTGGTCTCTAGTGGGCCGGACCAGTAAAATAATAACAGAATAACCTATAAATAATGACACCTCCAAATTTTTGTCTGTGTTTTAGTGCAAAAAACCCAATTAAATTGTGAAAATACTTACTATTATAAGCTATCCAAAAAATGTGAATAACCTGAAAAAACTGAAATTTAAATTAAAAAAAAAAAAAAAAGAAAATTAAGTGCAACAATATTCTGCCTCAACTTATCATTTCTACATGTGCATTATGGATCAGATCTACAAAGACACTAAACACTGAGGAACAGGCAGAAAATAGTTAAAACTGTGCTTAATTTTCTTTAGACATTTCAGGTTTTTCATATTTGTTCAGATTATTCACATTTTATTGTTACAGGATAGTTTGTAAATGTAAGTATTTACATTATTTAATGTTATTTTTTGCACTAAAACAACAAAAAAAATTAAGTTTGTATTATTTATAGGCATAATGTAATATTATTTTTCTCACATCAAAACAAGAAGAAAATATGAAGTCCTTCTTTTTTTTGTCAGTTATTCTGCTGTTATTATTTTACTGTACATCATATTGGTCTGTATGTGGAACCTGAACTAAAATGAGTTCCACAGCCTTGACTGTGGAATTTTAGCACTTTGTAAATTCATCCCACGGGCCAAATTGGAACCTTTGGCGGGCCGTATGTTTGAGAGCCCTGATCTACAGTATAAAAAAGGTCGCAGAATGAGCTGATTTTGGACAGTGTTTTGTCGCAGCCCTAAATGTTTGTTTACAAAGGTTTATGTGACACTTAACTGTGATACCACATTTGCATTTGTGCTATTTCCAGCCACATTTCCAGAGCCTTTAACTCTTTCAGTGCCAGACAGTTAAGGGGCTGATAAGCCTTAAAAGTGCCACAGAATTTGGCCGTTTTTCAGTATTTTGCATCGTTTTTATAATATTTGAAGAATCCTGCAGGAAACCGCTCGGTAACATCCGACCGATTGCTAATTAGATTCAAAACGCACCGGACGCAGCCGATTCATTATTGATCATAATTTGCATAATTCATAATAATAATAATAATAATAATAATAATAATAATAATAATAATAATAATCTTTATTTATATAGCACTTTTCATATATTACAAACTGTAGCACAAAGTGCTTTACATATCAGTTTAAAAATCAGTACCGCCCCCCACCCACACCCACCCACTCACCCGCACACACACACACAAACACACACACACACACACACACACATATACATGCAAACCCACAAGCTCACACATACTTAAGAAGACTGACTGAGCACGGGTAGACCAGAACAAAAATGTACAAGTAAAAGTAAAACATCAATTTAGGAGGCGCTGTCTCAGGGAGCCGTCCGCACCAGGAGGCAGCCGCCGACCCCGGCACCAGGCACCAGCAACACAGCCCCGCATCCCAACTAGTGGGAGAGGGCCAACTGGGACCCCCACCCACCAGAAAGGAGCGGACCCCAGTGAGAGAAGGCGCCACAGCCCCCGGAGTCCACAGCCGCCCCCCGGCATGGAGGGCTCCCTCTGATGAAACACCGGAGAATAAGAAACATTAAAAACATATAAAAATATTATTCGGTCGCGTGACCTCAAATTCCCGTCTGCTTGGTCTCAAAAGGGGGACACAGAAAGAACGTCATCGAAATGTGAGAAAGAAATGGGGGTGGATGGTTTGTTTGTACACAGATATGGCGTTTTCTCCAAAGCCGATCTGATCGGCCCGTGGCACTGAAAGAGTTAAACCAAAGGAACCAATGCAACGATATTTATCCCATAATATAAAACTATATTCTGACATTAGTCATTATTGTTTTGTATCCCAGACCCCTGTTAGAAAAGAAACACCTGAATTCAATGTGTCCACATACTTTTGTCCATTTGTGGATGACTTCAGTAATTATGCCATGAGGCTAACGGTGTGCTATGGTGTAGATCTGAAGTGATGCATAATAATGTGTGGATGTGGTGCAGTTTTACCGAGTATGAAGGTGAGAAAGGTGTAGTAGCAGAGCAGCAGCAGAGCACAGAAAGAACGTCATCGAAATGTGAGAAAGAAATGGGGGTGGATGGTTTGTTTGTACACAAATGTGGCGTGTTCTCCAAAGCCAATCTGATCGGCCCGTGGCACTTTACAGGTTGTTTTCATAAAGCCGATTGAATCGGCCCATGGCACTGAAAGAGTTAAAATTCCTCATCATAGAACTTTTATAACCTGAGGTGCTGCTCACCTTTCCTCTGCAGTATGCAAGCTGTAAAAAGCTGATTTTCATGGATGCATTTACATGTCGACCAGCCCGGTGTCTGAACTATATTACCAATTTGACTGGGTTTGCATGAGAGAAGCCACCATATAAAGGGTTTTCACATGCATGTAAATTAATTGTATGTTAGACCACATGTGGTTTTATCACAGGAACAATAACACAGTGTGATCTACTGACATTAAACATGTTTTTATGTTTCAGGTTTAGAAAGAAGTCTCCAGGTTTGACCAACAAGACAGCTGGGGAATCACTGAGTGAAGGTAAAAGGCCTAAATGGAACAATAATATCACACCACAGGAGAATATATTACATGGTTGGATTGTAGCTAAGTTCTTTCACTCAACTAAACTTTCTGTATTTAAAGTTTGTGCTCATGTAAAGTCTGTCTATTTTTGCAGGAAGTAGGGTTTTCTTTAGTGTTATCCAACCTCTACTTCTAACTTTTACATGTTTTTTTTTTTTTTTTTTTTTTTTTTTTGGAAGATTCTAGACTTATGTTTTTTTTTTCTGTGAAAGTTGTTGCAGTGTCTCTGTTTTGCTCCTCTACAGCAGCAACATTGTAAAACACTAGCACCCATTCACTGTAGAATAGTTACCTGACATCAAGAAACATGTCACCCAGCACAAAACTCCACAGCACTGTCATCAGCTGAGTACATAAGCACATGTACATCTTACTTATTTATTTATTTATTTTTTTTTATTAACTTCCTTTATTGGAGGCAATTTCACAGGCACCAGCATGACCGTGCACTGTGATTAAAAGGACTTCCATTCTTTCATTTTTCTTTTTATCCCTCCCACATACTCACCCTACCCAAAAGAAGACAATTCTTAATGTAAATCCAATACTGACCTGCAATCGGTACAGAATAGATACAGTTGCCTACTTGAAGAAAAATAAGTAGCTAATGTAAAACAGAAAGAGGAAAAAAACAAAAAAAAAAACGGGGGGGGGGGGGGGGGCTCAGTCATCAGGATCAGGCAGAGATGTCAAGGTTTCGGTGTAACTTAAGGGAGATCTCCAAGTTTTTTCAAATGACTTTAACATCTTTTTAAACTTTAGGTACTCATCTGAGTTTTTTTTCTTTTTCACACATTTACTGCACTAGATCTCAGGGGAAATATAAAAAGTTTTTACGTCTCAAAATTTAGTCTTTTGCAAACATGTATCTCCAAATATGACTATTATTATTATTATTATTATTATTAACATTTTATGCATACAATAATATTTTATTATAACAAAATAAGCTACTTATTATAATTATTATTACTACTTTGCCATGTGTTTCTACTAGTACTTTCCAATGTGCAATTGCAATTTTTACCCCTCGGCCAAAGGGTATTGTAATCAATTTGTCGTCCGTCTGTCTTTTCAATGACATAATCACATTATCTGTAGAATGCATTGACGTATTCGCACCAAATTTATCCTGTGGATGCATCTTGTCATGGAGCAGAAGAATATTGAAAACAGGTGACCTTGACCTACTTTTTCCAGGTCCAATGTCCTTGTGCAGTTATAATATCTGAGTACTTTCACATGTAAATATGTAGGTAATAAGTTTTACTCAAAGACAATCTAATCTAAATTATAGGGCTGGAACTTTCAACAGAATCTGATACTTTATTTGGCCGAGGGGGATTAAAAGTACGCAGCATGTTGTGTTTTACAACTGTTTTTATAGTTATTGTTTTGTTATTTTCTTGTGGTATTTCTTGTGTGTGTATTTGGTGTTTGTGCTGCAATTTCCTGAGGATTCTGCCCAAAGGATCAATAAAGTTCTATCTAATCTAATCTAATCTAGTCTAGTCTAGTCTAGTCTAGTCTAGTCTAGTCTAGTCTAGTCTAGTCTAGTCTAAAAACATATGCACAGCATAGTTGTATGGAGAAATGGAAAAAAAAAATCTATTCATGTGTAAAACCCATGTTAGAAATCCACCATTTTGGGTTTAGAGCGGGTCGTCCAATAACCAAAGGGTTGGCGGTTCGAGTCCCGCTCTGTCCTAGTCATGTGCCGTAGTGTTCTTAGTTAAGACACTTCACCCACCTTCCCTCCAGTGTCACTCACACTGGTGTATGAATGCTGTGAATGTTTGGTGGTGGTGGGAGGGGCCGTTTAGTGTGGATTATTAGCCATGCCTCCGTCAGCCACGCCCCAGGGCAGCTGTGGATACAGATATAGTTTAACACCACCAGAGTGAATGTGAGAGCGAATGAATAATGGACAATAAGGTAAAACACTTTGGGTGCTTTGAAAAGCACCACAGAAATCCAGTCCATTATTGTTATTATTATAATTATTATTTCACATGTCAGATTTAATCCTTTATTTAGATGATGCCATGGCTGACTACACCTTCAGTTAATGTGCTTTTATCAAAATCAAAATCACAAGGTTGATTAACAGGCCACCAGGTCTAACAGAAGGTAAAGCTGGGCCTCAGCCTGGTGTTTATGTGCTGTTGTCAGATGTCAGTCTAAATAGGACAGAGCAGTCACTCAGATGTGGACAAGCAAAAACCAAACAGCTCTAGAGCCCCTGGAACGACAGGTAGACTGCATGAGCGTCATCTGGAATTTATTAGAAAATATATATGTGTGTGTGTGTGTGTGTGTGTGTGTGTGTGTGTGTGTGTGTGTGCGTGTGCATGTGTGTGTGTGTGTGTGTGTTTCCACAGTGCAGCTCCATGCTGAAGTGTGTTATGCTGAGTGCCAACTCCAAAGGGCAGCTCTCACCTTCCTCCAGGTGCAGTGAACACATACGTATCAATAACAGGATCAGCTGTTTTACTGAGAATCTGTCCACGATGGAAAAGATGTAAGTTCTATAATGTTCTTCTAGGATGAAAATATGGTGAGTTTCATCAAAGGAGGCATCAAAGTCCGAAACAGTTACCTGATTTACAAGTAAGTGATCAGAGGAATATGTCTGTCTGTCTGTCTGTCTGTCTGTCTGTCTGTCTGTCTGTCTGTCTGTCTGTCTTTCTTTCTTTCTTTCTTTCTTTCTTTCTTTCTTTCTTTCTTTCTTTCTTTCTTTCTTTCTTTCTTTCTTTCTTTCTATCTATCTATCTATCTATCTATCTATCTATCTATCTATCTATCTATCTATCTATCTATCTATCTATCTATCTATCTATCTATCTATCTATCTATCTATCTATCTATCTATCTATCTATCTATCTATCTATCTATCTCTGTCTGTCTGTCTTTAACTTACTTAACGTAATTTACTTACCTTACTTACTTACTTACTTACTTACTTACTTACTTACTTACTTACTTACTTACTTACTTACTTACTTACTTACTTACTTACTTACTTACTTACTTACAGCTTGTGCCTTCTTTTCTATGTGACGGATTTGGTCCATTTATTTCCTGAAACTTTTTCCATTTGCTTCCGTAGTTGGGTCTTCCATCTAAATGTATCACAAATTTAAAATCTGTTTTCACAAAATAGACAAAAGAACATGTAAATGTCTGTTTTTCTGTCTGCTACTGTAAATATTAAAAGCTGTGTCTTCATTATCAGACTGTTCTCTGTTGTAGTTGTTGATTCTACAGGTGATGGATGTTGGACATATTTTGTCAAACAGCTGGAGCTGGTTTAAGTGGTTTCCCCTCAAACTGAGCTGCTGTTCTGGATTATGCAACATTTCAAACTCTTCCAGCTACTTCTGTGTTTGTCAAAGCCTCTGTCTAATATTTGATCCAACAAAACAAACAAACCTTTTGGCCTTTTTTTATTCTGCTTTGACACAGCAGCATTTTTTTATGCATTAAAAATGCAAATAAAACCAGCTGCGTGGAAACAGACCTGGTTAGGGCTGTGTATTGGCAAGAATCTGGTGATATGATACTAATCACAATACTAGGATCATGATATGATCTATCATGATATATCACAATACTGTTAACAAGGCAATATTTTTTTGGTTTGTTTTGTTTCTTTTTTTAAAAGATTATTTACTGGAAATTTTTAATTACCCCAAAAATATGCACAAATACTAAACACATTTTGATTTGAGCAGAACAGGATCTAATGCTTTATCACAAAACTTTCCTCTATAAAAACTTGAAGTGCAGGATTTGGATAAATACAGGTTTAACATCCGGCTTTACCGGTCCAAAACACACACACAAAAAATTAATAAATAAATTGAATTATGTTTTACAGACGTTACAGTTTCAGATCCTGCTCAAATGTTCATATTTTACTAGTTGTGAATAGAATGTATAGTGGACAGTCCCTGAAAACAAAGGAACTAACATCTGCGTCTTTCAGACAGTAAAAAGTGCTTTTACAATGATTGAAATAACCATTATTTAACAAAACAGTTTCAGTTTAAAAATTAAAAAAAAAAAACTACATGCATGACCTGCAATATCACAACACTACTTTTTTTACTACAAAGTAAAACACTCATGTGAATATATAAACAAGTGGTTCCAGGCACAACAAACTCGGCCCCTCGCATGTATCGTAGCTTATTTTGGCATCAATCCAGCTGATGTCATCATGTCTATGCATGTGCTGATGTCACCATATGTGACAAGTTTGAAGTATATTGAAACAAAATTGATGTTTTTATAGACATTTGAAATGTCGCCCATTGTAAGTAAATAGGAGAAGAAAAAAGATTTTAAAAATTCATTAAAAGTTTGAACTTTGACCTACTTTTCCCAAAATGTACTCAGATCTATTCTGGATCACTGGCAATCTATAAAGCCAATTTGGTATTAATTGACCCAATAGTTTTGGTGCTACAGTGTTAACAAACAAACAAACAAATAAGCAAACTTGCCCAAAAACAATACCCCTTGCCTCCCCTTCAAGGGGCGAGGTAATAAAAGAGCAAATTACCCCTGTGAATATAGAAATAAAAGAGCAAATTACCCATGTCAATATGGAAATAAAAGAGCAAAATACCCACGTGAATATAGAAATAAAAGAGCAAAATACCCATGTGAATATGGAAATAAAAGAGCAAAAACACCCATATGAATATAAAAATAAGAGCAAAAACACCTATATGAATATAAAAATCAAAGAGCAAAATACCCATGTGAATATAGAAATAAAAAGAGTAAAATACCCATGTGAATATGGAAATAAAAGAGCAAAAACACCCATATGAATATAAAATTAAGAGCAAAAACACCTATATGAATATAAAAATCAAAGAGCAAAATACCCATGTGAATATAGAAATAAAAAGAGTAAAATACTCAGGTGAATATGGAAATAAAGGAGCAAAATACCCATGTGAATATAAAAATAAAAGAGCAAAATACCCACGTGAAAATAGAAATGAAAGAGCAAAATACCCATGTGAATATGGAAATAAAAGAGCAAAAATACTCATATGAATATAAAAACCAAAGAGCAAAATACCCACGTGAATATAGAAATAAAAGAGCTTGATAAACAAAAAAGAAAACCAAAAATCAAAAATGAACCTCCCCATGTCCACATTTGAATAAATACCTAAAAATATCAATACAGTACTTTTTGACATCAATACAGTATCATGAAATGAAATATTGCGCTACATTGCTGAACTGTTCTTTTCCTCCTCCCCTGGACCTAATGCTTCACAGAGTTGAACACAGACTCTAACACACAGCGTACAGACAACACAGATGTTATTAATGCTCAGACAGGAAGGATCTGTTAGAAAATATCACTGAGATTTGTAGTGTTTTTTTATAGTTGCCTGTCTGTAAATGAGGACTGTAACCTGATTTGATTACATTTTGTTCTGCGATTGCATATTTTGTCACTGATGTGTTCTTTCATAACTGACCTAGCTGCCTTGTGTCCCTCAGAGATCTTCATTCCTTCATAAAATCTCACAGTTGTCCCAAAGGACCTAGTCATCTTCACTTAGAGGGAGGAATCTCCTTTGGAATAGGTGCATTTAATCTGGTAAGTGGCATTACTCGATTACAACAGCCCAAATATTCCATAGGTTTGTCTTAATAACACTTTCATATCTGCTCCTTTTGTTTTTCATTGACAGACTCTCTCCTTGTTTCCTCCTCGTATACTCAAAGTTTTGGAGTTTGCGGGCTTCTCTGGAGACAAGGTACAACAATGTGCATTTCCTCCATAAGATAAGATAAGATAAGATAAGGGAAACCTTTAATGTCATTGCACAGGCATACTAAGGCTATGTTCAGACAGTAGGTCTTAATCCACAATTCAGATTTTTGGGTGAAATCCGATTTTTTTTGTGTGCTCGTTCATATTCCAAATTAAATGTGACTTCTATCAGTTTTGAGTCTGAACTGAATGCGACCCTGAAGTGACCCACATGCACAAAAGAGGTCCTGACGGAACATGTGACCACACAGGCATGCACTGTGTTTACGGAAGTAAGTATGTTTTTTCCCACTGTTCCTCTTCCTGGGATGCAGAATTGTGACATTTGTCGCATTTCAGTGACGTAAAGGTCGGATAAATGTGACCTGGCCGTTCAGACTGAAGTCGCATTGGAAAATATCAGATACATATCAGATTTAGGACCTCATATGAAAGTGGCCTGGGTCAGATTAGGGCTGTTCAAACAAGGGCATTGACTGAAAAGTCGGTTTGTTGACACGTCGACGTCTGTGGCACAAGTCGACGTTACTTTGGAAGAGTCGACTAATAATAATAATAATAATAATAATAATAATACTAATGGATTAGATTTATATAGGGCTTTTCTATGAACGCATACTCAAAGCGCGTACAGAGGATCCATTATTCATTCGCTCTCATATTCTCCCTCTGGTGGTGGTAAACTACATTTGTATCCACAGCTGCCCTGGGGCAGACTGACAGAAGTGTGGCTGCCAGTCTGCTCCTACGGCCCCTCCCACCACCACCGAACATTCACACGCATTCACACACCAGTGTGAGTAGCAGCACATGGCCGCCCAACTAGTCGTGTGTTATTCTCTCTCTCCCTTCAATCACCCGACAGCACATGAGCCGTCATTGATACTCTCATCTTTCTACATGAAAACATGGAGCGCAGTGAGCGGTAGTGATGTGCGGATCAGTGGACCCGGCTCAGGTCAGTGCGGGTCCAAAAATGTCACTTTATTTGCGGGGCGGGTCAAAAAATTCCACAAAGTGGCTTTAAAAAAAAAAAAAAAAAAAACGACCCCGCGCATCAGACTGAAGGAAGAAGACGACTCAGAGTAAGAACTAAACTGACTGTGATCTAGAAAAACTCTGGTCTCAGTTCTGTTCTGTGAACCATGGAAGCACCACTGATACTGAAGAATAATCTGGACAGCCAGTGTGTTTGGATTGTTCTGTTCATTTATTTCATTCAGACAATTCGCTCTTTTCTCTAACATGCTGTGTGTCTTTTCTGCTGCTGTCTTAACGTTTTCCCGCTTTATGTTGCTCAGTTAAATTTAACAGAAATTCCAGGTGTTAACCTATGTTTTGTTTGGTTAAATGTCTGAGAAGAACCGTCGATGCTTGTGTCTTTCCAGTTTTTATTTTGCTCTTTACTGTACATTGTTAATGCTCCAGTGAACGTTTGTACAAGTTGTTCATTGTTGATCAGCTGTGCATCTGTGTTGTTACAATGTGATGACGTCATCATACGACAAGTCGACTCGACTTCGACTTTATTGACAAATAAGTCGATCTGAAAAAATCTGAAGTCACTAATGCCCTAGGTCAAACTGTCTGTAACAGATCGTATACAGGTCACATATGGACAAAAAAATCAGATTTGGGACACATTTACCTGCAGTCTGAACAGAGCCTAAGTACGCAATACAATGACATTGCAGTACTGCTCCCCATGGTGCAAAAAAAGAAGGTAGGCAACAATGAAAAAGGAACAAGATATATATTCACAGGTTATAACATCTATGTGTGCAAAACTATGCATATGTACAAGAATATGTAAAAAATGAAATGCAGTGGGTAGAAGTGTAAAAAGTATTTGCTCCCATGTTCATTCATTTATCAGGTCAAGAAAACACGCACATGTATGATCAAAATCAAAGTTTCTCTTTTATTATTCTGTTTGCACTCATTTGTTTCGTTTATTACTGTGATGTTTAATAAATGCTTGTATTAAAAACATTGGACTTGTTTTCTAGACACATTGGTCCTTACGTCATAATAGGATCAAGAATTAAAACCGTGTCACTTTAAATCTGTCACTAAGTCCAAAAGTTTCCAATATATTTTCCTAAATGTGGACATCAGTGCAGCTTCATATGTTATTTAATGCATCAGGGGCAAATTTAAGTGAATTTCCCGTGGGAACCGCATGTTTAGCACTTTGGCGTAAACTTTGTCAAAATCACTGACATTTTGATGAAACTGTCACCGAGCACATTTTAACCCATAAAGCCCCAAACATCCACCATCTTTAAACTGCTGATCCACTATTCCTATCAATGCATGTAAATAATTGGTGTAAAATACAGTTCTTCATCTTTTCATGGTCATCAGATATGACCCATTTGAACATTCAGAGGCTTCATAGTTACCATGGAAACACCGTCATCTTCTACAACATTGAATCCCCAGTTAAACCCATGGAGTTGGATCAATGCCAGTGGGTGGACACACTGGGTTTATGTTCAGTTAATCAGGGTGCGATTTGTTGGGGGGGGGATCAAGCACTCGTCTGGTTTTTACATCCCTACTTCTGCTCAGTGAATTTCATCCTCGGGGGCGGGGGCAACCAACCAATGTAAATAACAGCAGGTTGTGACAGTTTCCTTCTACCTGTATCCTACAGTACTGACACTAACGTTCACCTGAGCCCAACTGTCACAGTCTCAGAATTCACTAATGTTCCCATGCACTGGGGTGCTGTAAAGGTGTGTGTGTGGGGGGGGGGGTTGGAAAAATTCATGGGGCCCAGCATTTGAGGGGGGCTCATAGAGCAGTCGAGGGAGTCCAGTGGATACAGGTTAGAAGTTGTGAAAATTTCGTGCAAGAGCCGCTGAATAATAGAGGAATAATAGAGTTGGATGTTGAAAGTATATAAAGTTTCACTTTCGTTTCACACCAGCGTTAGTTACATTAGTTGTGGACTGCACCCCCACATATATAACTGCCCCCCCACACACACACACACACACACACTCCAAAAAAAAAAAAATCCTCCCCTCTGTTTTATTTTTTTTTTAAACAAATCGCCCCCTGCAGTTAATGCTACAGTATATTTCACTGAAAAAGTCCCCTTTTCTTCAGTTTTTTAGCTTACCAGCCGACAGGCCGTAAGCTGTGGTCATCATGCGGCGTCTGTTGTTGTTGTCCGTTAAAAAAATTTCAATCGTATTTTTCTCCAAAACTACAATTCCAATTGACTTCAAACTTGGTAAACAGCTTCTTCTTGATGATGTCAACAAAAGTTAGTGAAATTATTTGGATCCGGATCTGATTCTGGATTCGGTGCCACTTTGAAAAATGTCCCCATTATAAGAGATAGGAAGTGGATTGATCCAATAAATCAGTAAGTATCAATGATATCAAGTTGGAATTTGAATTTTTTACAGATCTGATTGGAATATGACCAAAACATGGGCTATTTCTGTAATATAATAAATACAAAGAACTGGGTGATAATAAATGGCATCTGGATACATTTCCCAAAGCTTTTAATTTGGCCTGTAAGCTACAGGGCCATTGGTCCTATTTTGCTGTTTTGATATGATAACCTTTGAATTTACTCTGAGCTTTTATGAACATCTTCATGATCAGTGAATTAAACATAGAAAAACAGATGATTTTCACTGGACAAAATGCAAATTCAGAGGATAATATTTTAATAAATGGTGATAACTCACTTAAGTATGATGACGTATTAGGGCCACATAGGAAAAAATACTCACTACGAGAATAAAGTTGTGATATTTTGAGAATAAAGTCATAATATAATGAGAATAAAGTCATCAAATAATGTTGAACTTGGAACATTTAGTGAAGTCATACTTTCATTTGGGGTTTACGCACAAAGGCCAAATACTGAGCCTATTAGCCCCGCCCACCATCAACACATTAGCATTAGCCTAAGGACTCTGAAGCCAGTTCGCACACGTTTGCGTTTGTTTCGTCGTAAGAATCAAGCTGATTTGGAGCAAATTGCTTCTTTTGTGGAGGAGAAACTGACAAAGTGGTCGGCTGTAGGGTTATCAGTGGTTCCGCCAGAACTCTAGGGTTTGTTGTTTCTACAGAAACTAAGGATTCTACTGTGAGTTTTGGAGTCCAACAGAAGGGAAAGGTGCCGCTTCGCTTGTTGCCTTCGCTGTAAAACTAGAAACTCTGAATTTTTCAAATATTACGACTTTAAATTCATAAAAGTACAACTTTATTCTCTTTAAATAATGAGTTGGGTTTTTTTAAACTACAGCTTTATTCTCATCACATTATGACTTTATTCTCAAAATATTACGAGTTAATTCTCGTTAAATAATGAGTATTTAAAACTACAACTTTATTCTCATTAAATAATGACTATGTTCTTGAAATATTACAACTTTATTCTTGTAGTGACAAGCGTTTTTATTTTCTTATGTGGCCCTAATACACCATTGTACTTAACCCCTTTAGCCCTGTTGGCCCGCGAACATCCATATGAACCTTATTATTGTGAAATAATTCTTCATTTACTTTGGGTAAGTCTTTTTAGGTGTTTTTCCCCTGAAAATATGGTCAGGGTTAAACAGGTTAAGAAAGCTTAAGTAGAGAAAAATTCATTTGGGAACTGCCACAAAAGTCCCACTGGGTCTTTATGGGTTAAAATATGTTTGGTCAAAAACTTTATTTTTTGCAGTCATCATCCTTACTGTGTTAAAGTGCTTACAAACACCTACTGAAATACGTAACACACACTGATATAAGTCCTATATGTACAAAATTGGAGCCCATTGAACACCAAACATGGAACCGTGTCACCACTTGTCCTGACCCTAACACCTCAGCTCCCTCAGATAATGTTTTGAATGCGTCTCCTCGTCTGGTTTGTTGTAGGAGTTTGGTCTGTCGCTGCTGCATGACGGTGCAACAGGGATGAACCTGCGCTCCCTGCTCTGCGCTCTGCTGCTGCTCTGCTACTACACCTTTCTCACCTTCATACTCGGTAAAACTGCACCACATCCACACATTATTATGCATCACTTCAGATCTACACCATAGCACACCGTTAGCCTCATGGCATAATTACTGAAGTCATCCACAAATGGACAAAAGTATGTGGACACATTGAATTCAGGTGTTTCTTTTCTAACAGGGGTCTGGGATACAAAACAATAATGACTAATGTCAGAATATAGTTTTATATTATTGGATAAATATCGTTGCATTGGTTCATTTGGTTTAAATTGTTGTCTTTGACTTAATTTCTCTCAACATTGATTTGATTTTTTTTTTTTTTTTTTATCCATGACTGTGACTGTACCTCCACCAGGAGGTATTGTGATCACTTTGCTTTGTGTGTTTGTTTGTTTGTTTGTTTGTTTGTTTGTTAGCAGCTTTACAGGAAAACTATTCCAATTACTACCAAAAACTATTTCCAAATTTTCCCCACAGATAGGCCTAGGCCCTGGAACCAACCCATTAAATTATAAAGTTCAAGGTCACAAAATCTCCAATTTTCCTATCTCTCATCATTAAGCAGTTTTCGAAAATTCATTAAAAAATGAATAAACGACTCCGATTAGCCTCCAATTTGATCCACCCGTAGCTTAGAACAATATCTTGTATCTGGCACAAAATTGTCCACATCCACTGTGGAATGTGGACTCTGTGGACATTTACATTTAACATTGAAAATCCCGTTTATGACACATTTTTCATTATAACTCAACAAATATTGATTGGAATTTAATCTAATTTGACAGACACATGACTGGTACGAAGCTTCAGCTTTTTCTGCTGTATGGAACAACCTGGAAACTGTTGAATTTAAAAAGAAATTGTCGATCCACACATGCACACCGTTCAGCGTGCTTGGCGGAGGTTTGCGTTCTCTGAACACTTGTTACATTTTGTTTTCATCAGGGTTTGTCTGTTGGTCTGTTTGTCTGTTAGCAAGATAACTCAAAAAGTTATGGATGGATTTGGATGAAATTTTCAGGAAATGTTGATACCGGCAAAAGGAACAAATGATAAAATTTTGGTGGTTGTGGTGGTGGTGCTTTTCTAGTTTTAAATGTTCTACCTCTAAATTTTTATAATATTTTTCCTGCTCTGACTGTAAATAATAATAGCCTTCCACATCTAACCATCTACTTTATCACATCTGACAGGAATAAAAATCTACCATTAACCTTTAAGGAAATATTAATGTTTAACTGATGTAATATCAGACAGGACTCCTCCTTACCTGTTTTTAAATCTCTTCTTAAACCCCACCTGTTCTCCTTGGCCTTTTAATACTCATGCAATGTTGACATTTTGTTTCTGTTTTTATATTTTAACTTGTTTTATTTATTTATTTTTAATTTGATTTTAATGTTTTTTAATGCTTTTATTAATTTGTATTGCGCTTTTAGTCTTCTGTACAGCACTTTGGTCCACTGTGGTTGTTTTAAAATGCTTTATAAATAAAGTTGAATTGGATTGGATTTCTAAACTATATGGACATAAATACTGGGACACATCATGTCTACAGCTGTAAGATGTCCTGTTCATGAGGATCTGACATAGAAACATCAATATTAATAATAAGTATGATATGTATCCCAATATAAAACTATATTCTTCCTCAGTGAGATTTGATGAAAGTAGATGGTTAGTTGTGGTAGAAAATTATTATTTACAGTCAGAGCAGGAAAAATATTTTAGAAATCTGGAGGAAGAACATTTAAAATCAGAGCCATGGATAAAAAAAAAAAAATAAAAAAAAAAAATCAATGTTGAGAGGAATGAAGTCAACACCATCTCTGAGGCATTTTAGAAACAAAGATAACAATTTAAACCAAACTAATCAATACACTGATATTTATTCTATAATATGAAACTATATTCTGACATTATTATTACATTATTATTTTGTATCCCAGACCCCTGTTAGAAAAGAAACACCTGAATTCAACGTGTCCACATACTTTTGTCCATATAGTAGATGAGTTAGACAGTTATGCTATGAGTCTAATGGTATTACTTGTATTCCTACCTGTCAGGGACTGGTGAAGGGGATGTGGCTGAAGCTGAGAGGCTGCTGAAACCTTTCCGGCTCCGGTACCCACGGGTGAGTGTTAAAAAGGATCATCTTTTTACACAAGAAAAGTTTCCTATGGAGTAAATGGAGTGTGTGTGTTTGGTAGAAGGTCCTCTACAAAGTAAGACGTTTGTTTCAGTCAGTCTGCACCATCCAGAGCTGAAACATGAAGTCTGAAACAACCAGTGCAGTCACATCCAGTAGCTCTGCTGCTGTTGGGTTGGAGTTCCCATCAAAGTTATAATAGTTTTAGAGTTTTCATTCTAGTTTAGTTTTAGTTAGTTTTGACTTTTTTTTCTCTAATTCAGTCAGTTTTAATTCATTTTTAAAGCAGGTTTGCTAGTTTTTATTAGTTTTTGTGTTTTTTCTAAATACTTAGTTTTAGTTTAGTTTTAGTTTCTTCATTTCTTTTATCTTCTTCGTCATCGTATTCAAATAAATCCCAGACAGGACTCTGCTGCTTTCTCCCTACTTTAGTCTCCATGTTTCCAGGTAGAGTGGGGACCAGAAGATGACTGGAAACCACAAGTGACGAGAAGTGACAGACCGTGAAGTGTCGTATGGTGACGCTAGCTGAAATTGCTAGGGCGAAATAAATCGATTTCTTATCAATCCGACATTGACAAAGACGAAAACGAAGGGAATTTTTTTCCATAATTTTTATGCATTTTAATTAGTTTTATAAGCACACAATACAGTTTCAGTTATTGTTTTTTTCTTTTAATTATAGTTTTTATTTATTTCAGTTAACGAAACTGTTTTTTCAATTCTAGTTTTCGTCATTTCGTTAGTTTTCGTTAACGATAACCTTGGTTCCCATCACTGATATGAGAACTAAACATGAAAGATTACAGTTTGACCTGTTTCACCGCTGATCAATAAGCATAGGTGGATATCCTGGGGGTGGGACAGGGAGGGACACACCCCACAATAATAAGCCCCACCCCCCCACCCCCGCCTGAAAAAAAAGACAATAATTTTTGAACAATTACCATACCATACCAACTTTATTTATAATGCACTTTAACAACCAAAGTGCCGTACATGAAACATAAAACAAGGGATGAAATAAGTAAATAAATAAGTAAAAACAGTGATTACACAGGGTGAAAAGTGGGCTAAGAACAACAAATTACAACCATCATAAAAACAAAGAAAAATTAAAATCTGATAAAAACAGCATAAAAAGTATTTAAAAAAAAAGAATCATGTCACTCATTGATTAAAAGCCAATAAGAAAAAGTGCATTTTTAGACATAATTTAAAGACAGGCAGAGACTGAGCCTGTCTAACATCTAAGGGCAACTGGTTCCACTCAGTTTATCAAGATCCACTGAAGGCCCGATACAAGTGGTTTTGTATATAATAATGTGAAACAATGTTTTTTAGAGTGAATTAAAAATAAGAAAATATATGATTTACACTGAAAAAACGTAAAATGCAGAGGATACTATTATTATAAATGGGGATAAATCACTTAAGAGAGGTTAAAAATTGAGAAAAACTCCATTTGGGAACTGCCATAAAAGTAGCACTGGGTCTTTAAGGGTTAATGTGCTTATACATTACAGTAATTAGACATAATTATCCAACAACTGTATCATTTTAATGAGCCAACCATAGCAGTAGGTTGATGAGTTTTTATGGATTGCTCTTCCGCTGTTCCACAATCTTTTCCAAATATACAGTATATACGTCTGGCCGCAGAAATTCAGGAAGACAACAGATAAATGTCAAACATGTGTCATAAACAGCAGGTGACATCACTATGACATCACCCTCTTTTCACATGCAAACTGTAGTCGCAGTAAAAAAAAAAAAAATAATAAAAACACCAGTGCAGTTGGACTTGTAGTTATCCTCATCACATAACTGCCTAACATACACAAAGGGACAAAAGTATGTGGACACGTTAAATCCAGGTGTTTCTTTCCTAACAGGGGTCTGGGATACAAAACAATAATGACTAATGTCAGAATACAGTTGTATATTGAGGTAAATATCATTGCATTGGTTAGTTTGGTTTAAATTATTATCTTTGTTTCCAAAATGGCTCAGAGATAGTTTGGGCTTCATTTCTCTCAACATTGATTTTGTTGTTGTTTATCCATGACTTTGATTTTAAATGTTCTACCTCTAAATTTCTAAAATATTTTTCCTGCTCTGACTGTAAATAATAACTTTCTACCACATCTAACCATCTACTTTCATCACATCTGACTGAGGAAGAAAAACCTCCCATTAAACTTTAAGGAAATATTGATTATGGTTCAAAACACATTAATGTCCCGTCAGAGAGCAAACTTTAATTGATTGCCATTCCAACATTTATTTCAATATAAAATAGCTCTTTGTTTTGGATAATCCCTTATGGTCCAACTAAAGCAACAATTTACTTAAAAATGAAAATGTGGGTCATTTAGCCACACTAATCTGTCAGATTGTCTCTAAAATGTCCTGTCAGAGAGATTTGGAATACCGTGTTTTGACCCTTATTAATGTCGATGTTTCTATGTCAGATCCTCATGAACAGGACATTTTACAGCTGTAGACATGATGTGTCCCAATATTTATGACCATATAGTTTATAAGCATCAATATTTCCTTAAAGTTTAATGGTAGAAACTATATGGACATAAATATTGGGACACATCATGTCTACAGCTGTAAGATGTCCTGTTCATGAGGACTGGACATAGAAACATCAATATTAATAATAAGTATGATATTTATCCCAATATAAAACTATATTCTTCCTCAGTCAGATGTGAAGAAAGTAGATGGTTAGATGTGGAAGAAAATTATTATTTACAGTCAGAGCAGGAAAATATTATAGAAATTTACACCTGCATGTATATAGTGTATATTTACTTCCATTTCCTGTAGATTTGTATGTATGCAAATTTTGTTTTTTTTCCTGCTTTATTAGTGTATTCTATTTATATTATCTATTGTTTTTATCTCTTCACACTTACTTTCTTAGTTTTGTGTTTCTGTATGCAACTGAGCTATTGTGACCAAGTCATTTAATGGGTTTTTCTTCTTAAGTGAGATGCGATAAAAGTTGATGTTTAGTTGTGGTAGAAAATTATTATTTACAGTCAGAGCAGGAAAAAATATTTGAGAAATTTAGAGGAAGAACATTTAAAATCATGGATAAAAAATAAATAAATAAACCAAACTAACCAATGCAATGATATTTATCCCATGATATAAAACTGTATTCTGACATTAGTCATTATTGTTTTGTATCTCAGACCCCTGTTAGAAAAAAAACACCTGAATTCAACATGTCCACATACTTTTGTCTATTTGTGGATGAGTTAGACAATTATGATATGAGGATAAGGAGTTGGAGATTCCAGCTGCTGGTGATGTTACTTTGTTTTTGTACATTTTGTGCTTTATTTTGTTCACGGTACTGTTATTTTGTTCACTTTTTTAATTCAGTTTTGTTCATTTCATTGAGCACTTTGGCGGTTTTATTAAATTTTCATAATGATATCAGGGTTATCTAAGTTTGGTCGTTCAGTTTGAGCAGAGTTTCAGACATTTTCTCCAAAGATTTGACCGTATTTCTTCTTATTTTGCGCCGTCATCAGACACATGACCAAGCCCATAGAAACATTGTGGTGAATTAGTTATTTGTTGTTTTCTAACCTGTCTGGGATAAAGAGTTTTAGGATTTTATTTAGTTTTTTCTTAAAATATGAATTTCCAAATTACACTATGTATCTCTCAAGACAGAAATGATACATATTTTTGGTACAATTTAGGTTTTTCTCCCTTTTTAACAGTTCATGTGTTAACTTAAACTGAGAAATGCCACGTTTTTTCCTTTAAACTGATATAAGTCACTGATGGAGCTCTGTGTTTTAATACAATGGTTTATTATTCCAACTTGGAGATTATTTTTAATGATAACCCATAAATACTCAGTGCTTCTTTAATGTCAGTTCCCAAATGAATTTTTCTCTCTATTTAACCATTCTTAAGTGATTTATCGCCATTTATTATAATATTATTCTTTATATTTTGGATTTTTTCTGTGAAAATGAGGTATTTTCATATATAATAATTTATTGATCATGTTCATTACAGCTCAGATTAAAGTTATTATGTAGGAAACAGAGAAAAATGAAGAAAAAGTGACTTTTTCAGCAAAGACATCAATAATTTAAATAAATTAATAAATTTCTTTAAACTGATATAAGTCACTGATGGAGCTCTGTGTTTTAATACAATGGTTTATTATTCCAACTTGGAGATTATTTTTGACATTAACCCTTAAAGACCAATTGCTAAACTATATGGACATAAATATTGGGACACACCATGTCTACAGCTATAAGATGTCCTGTTCATGAGGATTGGAAATAGAAACATCAATATTAATAATCAATATGATATTTATCCCAATATAAAATTATATTCTGATATTAGTCATTATTGTTTTGTATCCCAGACCCCTGTTAGAAAAAAAACACCTGAATTTAACGTGTCCACATACTTTTGTCCATTTGTGGATGAGTTAGACACTTATGATATGAGGATAAGGAGTTGGAGATTCCAGCTGCTGGTGATGTTCCTGTTATATGTTTAGTTTTGTTTTTAATAAATCAGATGTAATGAGTCTGGATATATCGCACAGCTGTTCTTTATAGCGTTTTTACACAAATATCTCATGTCATTTTATGATTTGTTTGATGATAATATTGAAACAAGAGATGAGGAGGGATGAGGAAGGGGAGATGAGCTTTGTGCATCCCAGGTCTTTAGGTGATTATAACCGAGGATGAGAGCCATGACACCAATTTACTCTGCAAATATTGGACTTGTATCATGGGGTGAAGAAAACGGTCCTATAATCCAGTCTTCAGGGCAGAATTACCCATGATTCATAGTGACATCAGGGTTATTTCAGTTTGGTCGTTCAGTTTGAGCAGAGTTTCAGACATTTTCTCCAAAGATTTGACCGTATTTCTTCTTATTTTGCGTCGTCATCAGACACATGACCGAGCCCATAGAAACATTGGGGTGAATTAGTTATTTGTTGTTTTCTAACCTGTCTGGGATAAAGAGTTTTAGGATTGTTTTTTTCCCTCAAAACATGACTTAACACTATGTATCTGTCAAGACAGAAATGATTTTTTTTTTGGTACAATTTAAGTTTTTCTCCCTTTTTAATAGTTCATGTGTTAACTTAAACTGAGAAATGCCGCATGTTTTTCCTTTAAACTGATATAAGTCACTGATGGAGCTCTGTTTTTTAATACAATGGTTTATTATTCCAACTTGGAGATTATTTTTGACATTAACCCTTAAAGACCAGTTGCTACTTTTATGGCAGTTCCCAAATGAATTTTTCTCTCTATGTAACATTTCTTAAGTGATTTATCACCATTTATTTGTAATATTATTCTTCATATTTTGGATTTTTTTTTTTTTTTTTTTTTTTTGTGAAAATCAGGTATTTTCCCATATATTAATTTACTGATCATGTTCATGTCCATTACAGCTCAGATTAAAGTTATTATATCAGAAACAGAGAAAAATGAAGAAAAAGTGACTTTTTCAGCAAAGACATCAATAACTGAACCTAAAACCAAGTATCTCCAACCTTATTTTGTTCATTTTTATTCACTTTGTTTTGTTTTTAATAATAATAATACTAATAATGGATTGGATTTATATAGTGCTTTTCTAGACACCCAAAGCGCTTTACATTATTGACCCATTATTCATTCGCTCTCACATTCTCCCTCTGGTGGTGGTAAATTACATCTGTAGCCACATCTGCCCTGGGGCAGACTGACAGACTGTTCATTTTGCGTTTTATTGTGCTCATGTTACTGTTATTTTTTTCACTTTTTTTTCTTTATTATTAATTTTTGTTCATTTTATTGATCACTTTGACTGTTTTACTTAATTTTGTTGCATATTTTATACTTTTTTTTTTTTTTTTACTAAATATCGGTACCTTTTCTTCTTATATTATTCATGTTTTGTTTTTTTTTTTGTTGATTTATTTCTTTTTTTTATTTTATTGAGCTCTTTGGCAGTTTTAGTTAATTTTGTTGCATATTTTATACTTTTTTTTTCAACTTAATATTAGTACATTTTTTTGCTTACATTTTTCATGTTATGTATTATTTTGTTGATGTTTATATTCATTTTTGTTCATTTTATTTATCATTTAATATAAACCCAGTGTGTCCATCCACTGTCATTTCTCCACTCCATGGGTTTTACTGGTGAATCAGTGATTGTCAGCATTTGTTTTTGTTCATTTTCTTTTTTTTTCTTCACCACTGTTGCACTGACTGGAGTTACACAATGACAATAAAGTCTATTCTATTCTATTCTATTCTATTCTATTCTATTCTATTCTATTCTATTCTATTTCTTGCCACTTTCTTATTTAAACTTATCACTCTTCTTCTAGTTTCTCCTTCATCATCACATGTTCCAGTGGTTCTTTCCATTCATTCCTATCTTTTTCCCTCTTTTTCCCTCTCCTCTTTCCACTCAGACTCGTTTTTATTCCCTTCACCTCCACCTCTCATGGGCTCTGTTACATTCAGGACCCACCTTTCATTTTCCGTGCGCTCACACACCTTGATGCTATCTTTCCACCTCAATCACATTCTTGTAAATTCACCATCCCTCTTTCCACTCCACCTTTTACCCACACGGCTGCCCATCCCACTGAGCAAACTCAACACCCTGACACAATGTGTACAATGCAACATGGAAACGTCCTATAAAACATCAACAAGTTTAGAGCTTAGCCTTCACTGTTCTTCTGTTATATCAGCTTCGACCTTTTAGAAACTGAAAAAAATGCTCATTTTCTAATCTGTATTTTTTTTTCTCTCTCTCTTTCATCAGGGAGCAATATTCCTCTTTTTTGCAGGCAGAACTGAGGAAATTAGAGGAAACATCGATGAGGTGTGTGCTGCTTTGAAGGTTTAAACATCAGTCTCTTCTTTTTCTGTAACATTTATTTCCTCATGCGTTAACTACATACAGTCGCGGAAAAAAAATATTCGACCACCCCTTGTTTTCTTCAATTTCTTGTTCATTTTAATGCCTGGTCCAACTAAGGGTACATTTGTTTGGACAAATATAATGATAACAACAAAAATAACTCATAGTAGTTGAATTTCAGAGCTGATATCTATCCATTTAACATGTTTTCTTGATAAAAACCAAAACCACTTCAGTTCTTACATCAATTACATCTGACAAAAACAGTGCTTTTAGACATTCCATGTTTTCTTTTCTGTCTGTTTTAGTCACATGACACACACAGGAATTTGGACTTGATTGCATAACCATTGTTTTTGATGACTTTTGATGGTCTAATAATTTTCTCCTCAACTGTATGTTATTGTGATTCATGTCAATAAGTATCAAGGCAAATGTCAAAGCAGTATTTCAAGTTTAAAGGCTCATTTTTGGTCTTGAGTGAAAGTTGAAGAATCCACTGGGTTTTAATGTATTTGGTGAAGACAAAGTGAAACATAATTGACATAAAATACACAACAGGATGAATATGATGTAAGAGACAAAACAAGACGAAAATAACATATAAATGACAAAAGACTCAAGACAAAAACACTGTACAGTTAGGGAAAAAATTATTAGACCACCCTTGTTTTCTTCAATTTCTTGTTCATTTTAATGTCTGGTCCAACTAAAGGTCCATTTGTTTGGACAAATATAATGATAACAACAAAAATAGCTCATAGTAGTTTAATTTCAGAGCTGATATCTATCCATTTAACATGTTTTCTTGATAAAAACCAAAATCACTTCAGTTCTTGCATCAATATCTGTGTCATTGTACTGACAAAAACAGTGCTTTTAGGCATTCTATGTTTTCTTTTCTGTCTGTTTTAGTCACATGACACACACAGGAGGTAGTACTGGATTGCATAACCACTGTTTCTGATGACTTTTGATGGTCTAATCATTTTTTCCGTGACTGTAGAACCAGCGCCCAGTGTCGATACTGAATACCCATCATGCATTGTCACTGTTAACATGGCCTTGTTGTTGCTAGGCGGTGGCTCTTTTTGAAGACGGCTGTAAGGCCCAGCAGGCCTGGAAGCAGTTCCATCACATGTGCTACTGGGAGCTGATGTGGTGTTTCACCTATAAGCAGGCGTGGAAAATGGCCTACTTCTACGCAGACCTGCTGAGTCAGGAAAGCCGCTGGTCTAAGGTACAGAACAGCACAGAGTTAACTCACACTTTAAACTGGTCAGCTGAAGCCTTTGTACAGTTAAATGTCACTGGGTTCTTCTATGAAACTGGTCCTAAAAACACAACAGAGGGGCTGAAAATTCAAATCAGATGTAGACTAATGTTATGAAGCAAGTTTGGAAGCACTTTGGGTCTATTTTAAAAATAAATACTTACTGAGATAAAAGAGAAACTATTTTTCAGATAAAATGCTTTTTTAATAATAATAATAATAATAATAATAATAATAATAATAATAATAATAATAATAATAATGGATTGGATTTATGTGGCGCTTTTCTAGACACCCAAAGCGCTTTACATTATTAACCCATTATTCATTCGTTCTCACATTCACACTCTGGTGGTCGTAAACTACATTTTATTTTATATTATTTTACATTATTTTTTATACAAAAATCCTCATGTAACACAGTCAAAAGGACATGAAAATTATGCTACTATTTTTTCAAATATCTCTTTATTCCCTCACAGGTACATTTTGGGAATTGAACTAATTATGCAAGGCAGAGTGTTTCACAAAAATGACTGCTGTTGTAAAATCGTTTGCAATTAAGTTGTGTTTAAATGGGCAGGTTCTGCATGTAACACGAGTGGACACAATGGGTTACATGCGAAACCTGGAATGAGACTGAGATTGATGGAAAAACCCACATGTGTGGATTAGAAAAACCACTAGGATCGACACATTTAACACAGTGTCACGGTGGGGGGGGGGCAGAAGGCTCAGGATGACGTGAGGGGGTTTTTGTTCAAAAAAGTCGAGAAACACTGTGTTTGAGTAAGTTACAGAAATACATTTATACATTATCCAGACTATGGAAAGTCAGGGCATAGAATCCAAGAGTTTGAAACCATTTCACTGTTGATACACAGACAGAAACACACTGTGAATTTATGGGATGAAGCACAGTTTGTTTCGGATGAACCGTCCAAGGTGAGGCTCAGCTCGCTGCTGCTGCCGCACCGGGTTTCTCTCCCTGCATTTGAACAAGACTTGCGGAAATTCCACAATTTTGGATTGAATAATAATTGATATTCTTGGAATCACACAGAAAATAAGTTGATTGTACAGATCAGCAGACAAATATTAGCATTGATTTTATTTCATCATTATTTGTTTGTTTTTTTTCTTTTCTGTTGCAGTGGAATAGTCATCTTTTACTTGAGTAAAGAGGTCAATCTAGTACTTCTACTTTTTTAGTTTGATTTTTTTCTGTCTTTTTCTTGTTTTGTTTTCTTTTATTTAAGGATGTGTGCACCATGTCTTGCCATGTCTGTCTGTTCTTTTGCTGCTCATATCAATCCTCTTTTTGAAATGGCTGTTTGTTTTGCCAGGCCATGTATGTGTACATGAAAGCTGCGTACCTCAGTATGCTGCCTAAAGAAGAGGCCAGGCCTTTTGGGGAGGATGAGGTAGAACTCTTTAGGTAAGAACACTCTCTTTCATTTGGACTTGGCTTCTGTAACACACTGCTTTTCCACGGTTTGTGATATAACTGCTTTTTAGTCAAATCAAAGTCAGTTTTATTGTCAGTTTTTCCACATGTACATCACACAGAAAACTGAAATGACAAAACTCTAAGGCCTCACAGTGCAAAATAAACAGAGTAGAAAAAAATACAAACAATAGAATAGAATAGAACTATAAACACAATAAACACCAGGGGGTTGAGGAGACAGTAAATAGGCAATAAAGGTGCAACAGTGAAGTTAAACAGATGAGATACTGACTTAAAACTGAAATAAGCAATATATGCGTGGTGCAGTAAAGATACAAGTGGCTGGAACGATAATTAACACCAGACATTCCACAGTATAAAAGAAGAACCAAAAGTTTAGATTCATTTCATGTAGGATATCGTTGGATATGGTCTCTTCCTCTACACAGGTACAGTCATCTTACTCTTACCTCCCATAATACCATGAATTAACCTGTTCTGAAAAATGAATAGTTATTAGTTCAAATAAAACCATGTGAAATGTCCAAATAAAGGCTTTTGAAGTGAGTCTCAGCATTCTTTACAAGTCTGTTCGAAAGCTGTAAAAGTAACTTTCTGACACGTTTGTGAAATATTATTTTAATTTAGACAGTTGAAGTCTTAAGTTTAATCACATATTAGTTAGTAGTTAATGTTTAAAGTTAGGATTCCTTTGTTTCACTTGTTAGCGGTAAAGGTCTTTGGATAGTATGAGTCACATCTTGGTCAACACAGACCTTAGGTTTTACCTTAGACACACTTTTAAATACATATTCCCACATACGATTGTAAATCACAGGAGATAAGATGTAAACACACTGTCAGTATAGGGTTAAGTAGAGTTGAGGTGTCACATCTGTTTGACTTTAGAGTCAGATGACACCAGCCTGTTTTTGGTGACCCAACCCACCTAGCCCATAGGATCAGCCCATTCTTTGAAGATCAGTTTACAAGGGTTATGAAAGTGATGTGTGTTGGAATGTCTGGATCCATTTCCTCCTTATACTTTTCTTTTTTTTTTTGTTCAGACAAGGTATAGTTTTTAGATGTTACCTGCTTGACAGTTTCGACTGTGACTCCAGTCTTCCTCAGAAGCGTCATCCAACGTGCTGCTGACGTGTCATTTATCAGTTGGTCGGCTCGACGGACCAATCAGAGCCCGTCGAGCCGACCGCACCTCCTCCGCCTTTAGGTGGTCTCTGGAGGAGGGAATCCCAGGTGCGCGAGAGAGTGTATGCCCCCTCGTCCTGGCTGATGGTGCCGCTCGCCTGCTTCCTGATCTCCATTGCCTTCTTGATCCAACGTTTGAGTTTGTTTGTTTCAGATGTTATGATTGCGCAACAATCTGAACAAAAGAAAAAAAAGAAAAGTATAATTACATAAACAGAAGACAAAATGAGCGTCATTAGCCATTTCCTCCTTGGTGTGGATCCTTAGTACTAAGTAATCCTGTGTTTGTGATCAGATCAAGTTAAATTAAATTTATAAAAATGAGACAGAGACAAATCCGAATTTATTCTTGGAGCTTCCAACAAAAAACATGCTAACATTTGGAACAGCATTTTCAACTTATGTTTGTGTCTAACTCTATACTTTCATGCCTTGTTTCTTCCTGTTCTCGTCTACCTTTAGACAAGTTCCCACCTTCAAGCAGAAGATAGCAGGAAAGTCTCCCCCGACTGAAAAGTTTGCGATCCGTAAAGCCAGACGCTACAAGGCTTCCAGTCCCATCAGGCTCCCGGTACCAGCGCTGGTAAAGCCTCTCACACAGACACACACAAGCACCATTCTGTCAGGATCACACAGACTTCCAAATGTATCTAATGCTTTATTGTAGGAGATGATGTACATGTGGAACGGCTTCAGTATGATCAGCAAACGACCAGAGCTGACTGAAGGAATGATGCAGACACTAGTGGAGGCAGAGCGCACCCTTCTGGAATCTCCCAGTAATACAATGGATGGATGGATGGATGGATGGATGGATGGATGGATTGATGGATTGATTGATTGATTGATTGATTTTATTTATCCCAAACTGTGAAGTTACAGTGCAGCAGAGTACCACAGCAAACACTTGTAAAAAACAGAAAGACAACACAAAAGCAAATACTATACAGAATAAATTACAAGTATAAAAGGTCTGGGCAGGATCTGGAGAATATCTGTAATGTGCTAAAATAAAAGTGTCCGGTGCAAAACCAGCTGTGATATCCAGAATGAACAGGCGCAAACAGACGTATGAGCAGAGACATCAGACAGAGGTGATATGACTGGACATAGATCTGCTGTGGTCCAGGTTGGGCTGATGGGGGTTTTTGTTTCCTCTGCAGTGAATGAGTTCTCTGTAGACGACCGCTGTGTGGTTCACCTGCTGAAGGGTCTGTGTTTGAAGAACCAGGGTCACCTCCAGGCCGCTGAGGACTGCTTTAAACAAGTGTGTGCCAGGTGAGTCTTCTGAACCACCAATTAGGCAATGAGGCAGTTATCTCAAATGCAGACAAATGAGCATACGTGCAGGGTGTATCAGAAAAAAGTAGACTCTCAGAAAAAACCAACCTAAAACCAAAATACAAAGACATTTTGTAAATCTGCTCATATGTGTTTATTGACCATGTAACTGTCCTTTGATTGACACCAGTGTCCTGGGTCAGTTTTCAGGCTTCAGTGAACAACGCTCATTTGAATTGTGCAAAATAAAAGTCTTTTGCACATGGAAGTTTAAGAGTTAATATGAGATCTGTCACCATGGATGATGAGTTCCATTGGTCTTTTACTTGCATACATAAAACAGGAGAAAAATAATGACATGTGAACCCCCTACCATTCATACACAGATTTGACATTAACGACAGGTTTGAGTCTATCATTCCAAACACAAGGGGTTAATGCTAGTAGTGAAGATTCTTTCAGCTTGTTTGGAGCTGACCATTTGTCATCAGAAACATTTCAGTCAGCATACGTAATTCTGAAGTAGAACTCCTGAGGCAGGACAGGGGCAGGATTAGGCGTGCCGTCGCAGATATGTGGAGGAGGGCACAAATTTAGGTAGCAAGGAACAGGGCCCATGTGGAAGACTAAACGAGCTGGAATCCTTTGACGAACGGACATGTGTGCCTTCAATTAAAATCCTCAATCTAGACTCGCTGAGCAGATTTTGTTATTAATTTTCAGTTTTTCACCGATGTGTGAAATCTTTGTACGGATGTTAGGGGGTTCACATGTCATTATTTTTGTCCTGTTTCATGTATGCAAGTAAAAGACCAATGGAACTCGTCATCCATGGAGACAGAGCTCATATTAACTCTTAAACTTCCATGTGCAAAAGATTTTATTTTGTACAATTCAAATGAGCGTTGTTCACTGAAGCCTGAAAACTGACCCAGGACACTGGTGTCAATCAAAAGACAATTCCATGATCAATAAACACATAGGAGCAGATTTACAAAATGTCTTTGCATTTTGGTCTTATGTTGTTTTTTTCTGAGAGTCTACTTTTTCAGATACACCCTATAGAATAGAATAGAATAGAATAGAATAGAATAGAATAGAATAGGCTTTATTGTCATTACACAGATTGTGCATTGAATTTCCAGCTGGTCTCTGCCAGAGACAGTGAACTATGCGACCACATACAACACAATATAATACAGGCATACACTGAAAAGAAAAAGGTATATATGTGTGTGTGTGTTTTTATATATATATATATATATATAGAGAGAGAGAGAGAGAGAGATATACATATATATATCATATGAGTGTGCAGTGGAGTTATGTGCAAATTAGAGATGTACTGTATGACAAGGTAAGAACATTTTATTCAATATAAAGCAGTAAAAAAAATGTGCAAATATAATCAGTGTAAACATACTGCTTTTTATGCAGTGCGTGGGTGTGTGTGTGTGTGTGTGTGTGTGTGTGTGTGTGTGTGTGTGTGTGCATGTGTATGGGGGGGGGGTGTCAAACACCAGATCACAACCTTCAAACTTTTCACATTATAACCAATAAAAGTCTGAAATGTACATTTTTTTGAGTCTTTGCTGCATGAGCTGCTGCTTTTCTTTATTCGTCTTAAGCCAGTATCTAAGGATAGCTTTTAACTGGGTGTGTTGGCAGTGCAATGTTTGCTCAGCAGTTAGGAAATCCTCTAAACTCATCGTCACACAGTGAATATTTGCACAAGAGTGAAGACCGACAGCTTTGTCAAACATGTCCCATATAGTGCAGTTGCATGAGGATTGACTTTGTTTATGGGGAAAATGTAGCAGCATGTGAGAGTAAGAGTTTATTCCCCACTTTCTGTTGTTTCTCAGTGAAAAGAAGATCAAGTTTGACCACTATCTGGTGCCCAACAGTCTGGTGGAGCTCAGTCTGCTCTACATAGAACAAGGAAGGAGGGACGAGGCTATTAAAATACTTCACAGGGCCAAGTAAGTCACTCCTTCAGAACAGCATCAGTGTTCAGTCACAGAACAGTAGGACACACAAACATCATCATTTCATATGTCATATCATATCATAAAATATATCATAATGTCATATTATAACATATCATAACATATTATCGTGTCAAAACATATATCATCATATCATATATCATATACATCTATATGTAGATAATATTAGCTGAACATGTTTATTCCCGTGTTCATAAAATGTGTTGAAACTTTGTTCTCAAAGGTGTGTGTGTCAGCGTTTAGAGACAGAAATTGTCTTTATCAACAATTAAGGAGTATTGTCCACAACAATAGAAGTCCTTTCAAAGTGCAAAATTATTATAATAAAAAGTGCTTTCCCCAAGATCATTTCTAAGACTAAACTTGTTACCAGTTACCTACTAGCCTAGCTTAGCTTAAAGGTAGAAAACAGTGGATGGAGCTTGTTTTCCTAAAAATAAACAAACAAACCAACAAACAAAAAAAAAAATAGAAACCTATTTATATTAGTAAGTTTTTAATATCAGGAATGAAAATTTTAATAACTACAGCAGGAATGACTGTTCCCTGTATTTGGTGAACCTCACAGGTGCAGGTATTGACCTATTTTCACTCTGTGTGCTAAGCTAAGCTAACATCCATTTGCCTTAGCATCACATTTACCTCAAATTCTTTCCATTTGATGTGGAGATCTTCCATATTTTACAGATATTTACATTTACTTGTGTGCAGTGACAAGAAATGTTTAAATGTTATTTCAAATGTTAGTAAATCTAAACCATTTTTATTACAATTTATCTTTAATTTTCTCAAGTTCCACTCTGAAGGCTAAGCTAACTTTCAATTGACAGTAACTTCGACATAGAAGTGTACCTTTAACCCCATTGGACTACTAGAAAATAATAGTGTTAGTGTCTTTAAAAGTAAAAAAAAAAAAAAAAAAAAAGAAAGAAAAAGAAACAGTTGAATTTATTGGAAATTTCAAGAATACTGCGGAGTATGAAATGTAGTACCATGCATCAGGGTTGTACAAAATTCAGAATTTAATTCAATTCAATGAATGAATTGGAATTGGAATTACAGGAAGTGGAATTGGAATCATTGCTATTCAGAGAAATTCATTCTTATCGCATATCAGTGAGAGAATGTGATACTTTTACATTTTTTTCCAAATAAGTACAGACTCTAACATTAAGCATATGCTCCCTTTAAGTTGAATAATTAGCAATATCTGCATTTCAAAGTAATCAAATGAAACAATGTTTTGGTAAATGCAATTATCATTTATTAAAGTACTTTACAGGGTAACGCTGTTGCATCTAAAGGTCAACAGTTCCTCAAATATTTAGTCACTGAAGCGGCATCGTTCTGGTCTGAATATCTGTCCTGCAACATCAAATATCCTCTCAACAGGTGCAGAGGAAGCAGGTATGGCCACATATTTATAGAGTATGTTTTTAATATTAATTGTGGTTTTAAAAAATAAATAAACAAATAAATAAATAAAACAATAGGCCTGTTGGCTATAATAACGTGTTTGTGTACATAAAGTCCATACAATAATATGTGTATGAAATTAATGTTATAATCATATGTAATATATACTATAAAGCTTCATTGTTAGATACACCTTAATTATGTATCATGACTTTCTTTGAATTTCATGGAATTCCAATTCTACTTCCTGCAGTTTGAATTTGAATTGCAATTCCGCCATCCTGTTTGCAATCTTGATTCAAACTCAAGAATTGAATTGGACTTTAGGGGTCATTCTCAGTTCAGTTCTGAATTTTGTCCAACCCTGATATGCATGGTAGAGGGAACAGGTCTCAGACATTTACTGAGAAAAAAATGGATCTTTGAGTGTTTTCTGTAGAGAATAAGGCATTAAAATAAAGGGAATCCCCCAAACCCACCTTTGTTTTGAAACTGTGCATGACTATTGATACTCAAATTACTATTTCTAATTTTTCTTAAATATGATTTTTGATCACAGTGTTTGTCATTTCCTGATTAATAGCTTAATTAAGAGCTTAATCGTATTAAAGGATTAACTCTTATTTATTTGCTTGTTTGTTTGTCAACTGCATATTTCATAGATTTTTTTCCCAGTTCAAACAACAGAAGGTGATGGTGAATGGAAATGTTTGTTTGCCTGGTAAATTGTATTTGTTTCTCTTCATAAGAATATGAACATGTCAATGTTTAAGTGAAACTGGAAATAGAAATTCAGCTTTTTTAGACAGTCTGTGTAACTTTCACATACTTTTTGATCGGACTGTACTCCAATAAAACTGGGTCAGGTGTTTTCCTTCCTTGTTAGTGTATGGTCTTATAGGAACACTAGAGGCTGCTGTTTACCTTCATATCATTAGCCTCATAGTATAACTGTCAAACTCAGACACAAATGGACAAAAGTATGTGGACACGTTGAATTCAGGTGTTTCTTTTCTAACAGGGATCTGGGATACAAAACAATGACTAATGTCAGAATATAGTTTTATATTGGGATAAATATCACATTGATTATTAATATTAAGTAAGTAAGTAAGTAAAGCTTTATTTATATAGCACTTTTTAAAGCAACATGTCACAAAGTGCCTCACATAAAGGGGAGATAAATCAAATCAAATTTTAAGCCAATTTACAGAAACCCAACAGAATCCTCCAGGTGCAAACACTTATGACTGGTGACAGTGGCGAGGAAAAACTTCCCTTTAACAGCAGAAGCCTCGAGCAGACCCAGACTCCTGAAGGATGGCCGTCTGCCTTGGCCAGTTGAGGTTAGAGCAAGAAAGTAAAGGAGGAGAAAAGAGAGAGCGATAGAGATAGAGAGAGACTGGGGGAGAGGGGGGAGGTAGGTGGAGACACATGCACAGATAACCGAACTAGAACATGTATAAAACAGTATAATAAACACTATCGTAACTATATGGATAAGTGAGTGATGATGATAAAGGTAGAGAGAGGCCAGACCACAGCAGCAAGTCTAGAGATGATCTTAGGAAAACCTGTGAAGATCCAGGGAAAAACCGGTGATGATCCTGGGAAAACCTGTGAGGTGATAAAGCACAGAGACTCCAGGGAAGAAGTCAAGTCAGTAACATGTGTTCATGAATACTGATATTACTATGTCCAATCACCATGAACAGGACATCTTACAGCTGTAGACATGATGTGTCCCAATATTTATGTTCATATAGTTTAGAAACATCAATATTTCCTTAAAGTTTAATGGTAGATTTTGTAAGAAATTAGATGGTTAGTTGTGGTAGAAAATTATTATTTACAGTCAGAGCAGGAAAAATATTATAGAAATTTAGAGGAAGAACATTTAAAACCAGAGTCATGGATGAAACAAAAATCAATGATGAGAGAAATTAAGTAAAAACCATCTGTGAGGCATTTTGGAAACAAAAGATACCGATTTAAATCAAACTAACCAATGCAATGATATTTATCCTAATATAAAACTATTTCCTGACATTAGTCATTATTGTTTTGTATCCCAGACCCGTTAGAAACTCCTGTTCCATATAATGGATGACTTAGGTCAGTGTTTTTCAACCGTGTGGGGTCGCCTGAAATTTGTAGTAATTGATAAAAAATGTTTAAAAATTACTAAGAAATATTTTTTAATGATTCAATATAGATTTCATTATAACTAAAACACCACACACTTTTTTCTAGAAAAAATCAAGTTCAAATAAAATGCAGGATATAATATCTGATAGGGCATATCATGATTGACCCGATCATGTGACTTTCAAATGTTCATTGTGGTCAGTTTCAGATGCTGCAGCTCTTTCATAATTCATAGTTTGAGTTCTTGTTTGTTCAGTATTAATTGTCAGCCTTGTAAATCACAACTGGACTGACTGTACATATCCTGACCAAGGAAAATCCGATTCTCCCTTTGTGCAGTAATCTACACCTGGCTTTTCTGCCTCCGTCCATAATAATATACATTATATAGACTAAATATCCTCTAAAATTAACCTGTATTTGAAACATAGTATAGCAAACTATTACATGATTACATTTACAGAAATTAATTTTTGCAAAAAAATTTGAATGTCTGGGGTCGCCATAAATTTGTCATGTTAAAATGGGGTCACGAGCCAAAAAAGGTTGGAACCACTGACTTGGGCTGTTATGCTGTGAGGCTGACGTTATATGTCTGAATGCTCTTCCAAAGTTCTGTATTTAAAGATTAAAAAAATCTTAATATCCAAGGTTCTGTATAGGATCCAGAGGATCTTTTTTGCTAGTTTTGATGTCAGGGTTGTTGTAAAACATCTCTGATACGTTCATATCTAATATTTAACAACATTCACAGCCTCTCTTCTGAACAGATCTTTAACAGTCTTTACATTTTCACCACAGACACAACTACAAAGAATACTCAATGGAGTCTCGCACACAGTTCAGGATACACGCTGCTCTGGCCAAAGTCAAGGCCGACCCAGGAGAAGAGGAGGACACCCACCTGTGAGGTGTTTCTTTGGGGGGAGCAACTTCAAAAACCAGATATTCCCTTCAAAGTTCTGAGCTACACGGGCTGTTTGTGGGTCATGGACAGTCACATACCCTGTTCTGCCACATCTGTGTCCCAGTTTGCACATTTATTTAACATATCAAAAACCTGGTAGATTATTTTCAGGAACTGTTCCATGAAAATAACTGTTTCAATTAACAATTAACAATTAAAACTGAAGGAGGTCGAGTTTCAGCCTCTCTTAGGTTGAGATAGACTTGTGTACATACACTGGAGATTTAATTTTATTTTATGCAATAATTTTATTGTTTACATTCAAAATTAAACAACACTTATCAACATCTGATTGAAGCCACTGTAAAAATCACATGTTGGAAATGTTTTGAATTTATGAAATGTTTAGTAATTCTTTGTACAGGTTCAAAGCTCTACATGAGCATCAACACACTGGGCCTGAAGAGGTTCGTTGTACATAACATACAACACATTTGATACAAAATAGGTTTTTGATACCGTTTATATGGCTTGAAATGGATTTTAATCATCAGTAGCCAGTATTCGATGCATTTCAGTCCTTCTTCAGTCGGAAAACTAAAACGGGCTGTTATGTCCCAGAGGTGGAAGAGGGACAAAAGCACAAAACTGTTTTTACTGCTCTTCCAAACTTCCTCTTCTTGGTGTGTTTGCGTTTCCATATTCAGTGTTGAAAAATATCTGGAGCGTGTACACTTTACAAGAAGTGTAAATGTACAAAGATTATTTTTGCATTTAAATAAATTCAACATGTGACGATGCTTGGATGTTCTTCCTTTAAATCATGCCAGTATCTTTCCGTATTATGTCATTTCCACCTCATCATGAACAGAAGGTCCAGCCGGACATTACTCTGTACAAAGATACATTTATTTCAGTTACAGCAAAATGCATTTACAGGTTATAAAATATAACCTAATTTATGTTATACATTTAAAAGTAGGACAAAATTCCAAAAAAGGAAAAACAAGGTTGAAATGAATGATAGTTTCAAGGAAACGTCCCATATTGAAGTGTGATGCTGCACATCTTCCATCTTATTAAATACAGTTGGACGAACACCAAATGGTTAATATCGACAATAACAAAACTGTTTCCAAGACTACGAGGAGGTGGGAGGAGGTTGGACGACGCCTGCTGCCTGCTCTTCTTTCAGCCTGCGCTTCAACAGTTTCTTCTTCTTCTTCTCTTCCTTCTCTATTTCAGCTACCATTTCCAAGAACTTGGGGCTGCGGGGGTCCACGGCGTAGCCAAAACGCTCTCTGGCTTCAGCCAGAAGCTTAGTGCGGCGAGCCTTCTCCTCCTTTAGCTTCAGTTTGGCTTCACGCTTCTGTCTCCGCCAGTCGGCCACCATCTTGGGCATTTTGGCCATGTTGGCTGCTATGAGTTTCTCTCTGACAGAAATAGAAAAGAAGATCAGGGGAGCAGACGTTAATGCACTGTGAGTGAAAGCTCATTGGTTTCTGTGAAATGTAACAAAGTAAATCCATGACTTTTCACCATAACAAGACTCTTTCAAACAAATATTTGATCAGTATTCATTCAAATGTGCCTGCCACTGAAAGTAGAAAAGCTAAATGTCTGCTCAGAATCAAAATCTAATTTATTTTTTGGGCCGTATTTGGACTAAGGTTGCATCGATCCGATATTAGGATCAGTTATCGGCCCCAATATCAACATTTTACCTGGATCAGTGAAAGCAACTAATCTGTGAGACCGATCCTACCCCTTAAAATTTTTGAGACACTGACCACGTCATGCATGCCAAAAGTAATGCGATGGACCTGTATGTGGAGGACATGGTGGGTTATATAGCTGTAGAGAAAGCAGGAGGAGGTGTCTGGGGAGAGGGAAGTCTGGGCATCCCTGCTTAGACTGTTACCCCCGCGACCCGGCGCTGGGTTAAGCGGTGGATAATGGATGGATAAAGCGAAAATGAGCTCCCCTCACCTTATTATTAACTACCTGCTGCCCCCGAAACAAATTTGTGATTGGGGGGAGGGGGTTAAAACATCTGCTCTAAATTAACAATAACATCAGATCAGTATCGGGTATCGACCAATATGAAAGGTCCTGGTATCGGCATTGAAACTGAAAAAGTCGAATCGATGCATCCCTAAATTTTGGACTTTGTTTACTGGGTGACAGAGAATCTGAGGGATTTAAAGCACAATTCAACCAGTTGTAGACTGTATTTTATTTAAGTTATTGTAAGGCTACAGTTAATAATAGATTTATTATTAGGCTATTCAATTATAGAACAAGGGGATGGTTGGGGTCTTACATTTATTTACTAGAGCTACACAATATCAGACTGTAAAAGAAAAAAAAATGCAAATGGATGAAGTTTAAGGGTTGTGTGTGTGCCAATACTGTACAATAAGTGACACTGAGCATAAAGAGGTACTGTGTAAAATATGTAAAAAGAAAGACAATCTTTTTTTTTTTTTTTTTTTTTTTTTTTAAATTCTGATTTAAATGTGTGAGTTCGACTTTATCACCAGATGGTGCTGGTCTAGCCTTGCCTACAGGTAAAGGGATCATTTACATTAACACTAGTAGTAAAAAAGATATCAGTGCCACGAATAATAATTACTGGATAAAGAGACAGGACGAAAATTTTTAAAAGTAGGCTAATACAAGAACAAGTTACTAAAATCACTTAAATGAAATGTAAAGCAAATTATTCAACTAAAACAGCTGGAGGTGAATTATAATGCAAAACTGTAAATTGCTCAGAAGCTAAGCAAGATAACATTGGTTACAAAGGATGATAAGGATGAAGTTTGCATAAATATACGGGTTTTTTTTTTTTTTTACAAACTGCAGTCAGAGCAAGACAGATTAGTGTTATTGATAGCTAATTACTCACCATTTCACTCCTCTTGTGAGTGAAGAAATCCACCCACAGACTGTACAATGGGGGTTTCAAGTCTAAATTGGTGAACTAAGCTGCTTATAATGACCATTAAACAGACCATGGTTGGTTTTTCATGTCAAATAACAACAACATGACAATTGATAAGAGCTGTGAAAAAACACCTATATTTCACAGTAATTTCATTAATCCTTTCATGCACAGTGGTCACTACAGTGGACAGCTATTCTACGGCTGTTCTGTTGTTCATTCATGGGTTTTGTTGTTTTAGTTCCATATCAGCCAACACAGTGGATTCTTATGCATCATCCAAAACACTGCAATTCAAACAATTACTGTAACTTTGCTGCTCTTGATAAACCTGATCTGCAGTAATATGTTTTAGTGTACATCAATTGCTAATTGTTATTAGACTGTAATTAATAAACACATTTATTTATTTATTTATTTTTGCATATCCTCCGGAGACCCACCAATACATTTTGTCCTCTGTAGGGGACAAAAGTTTAACAGTTTTACTTTAAAAATGCTGTGCATTGCAAAGGACATTCCATTAAAAAAATCAATAAATAAATAATTTTAAAAATGTATCTGAAATAACTGTTGCATTATGCAGTTTCCAATCAAGACCATTTTTTAATCTAAAAAAGCTAAAACTGTCCAATTCCTGGGTCTCAGGAGGATTTTATCCCCATGAAATGAGTAATAACTAATATTAGAGTATGATAAAATGTGAGAAAACAGTAGTAATTTAGCAATTAGCGACAATAAAAATGTTTTTATTTCATAGTTTTCACACAGTATATCACTTTCTGATGATGATTTTTAAATAAATCTTTCTTTGCTTCAAAACTTAAAAGCATGGTGAGTGGACATTTTTGTAACTCCACGAAAAATAGGTTCATTATAAAAAAAAATGTAAAAAAAAATTTTAAAAAATCAATTGCATTGTTTTTTTCATGCCTAAAGAGGAATAAAAACACTCAAGAAAAAAATATTGACTAAGGTTCTCATAATTCATGCATGAAAGGGTTAAAATAATAATGGGTCCAAAGTTATGTATCCTTGGCATTAGCTCCTTATCTGGTCAAAAGTCAAAATGCTGAGTATCATGTTATAACCTTTCAATTCTACATGTATGTTCATGTTCAATCCTTTATGTGCAAGCTCCTAATTTGACAATGTAGTTTGATAAAGTACAATAATTATTTTCTCATGATAGGAATAACAGGGAACATTAGATGAGCTTGTAAAGTCCAGTACCTCCTCTTAGTACTTATGTTAGCAATGGGTGGCTAGCAGTAACTTGTATTAGAACTGACTAAGCTAAATCAGTGTTTAATAAGGTTTTATGTTAATGGAGAAGTCACCCCATTAAATACCTAAAATTATTTACTTATTACTACTTTGTATGTTCTGTTGGTTGGTTCTATTTTAGTAACTGTGTGTTTGTATTTGCGTTCATGGTAGGACAGTAATGTGATATAAATGTGTACTTAATTGGCCTGTAAGTGATAGATAGATAGATAGATAGATAGATAGATAGATAGATAGATAGATAGATAGATAGATAGATAGATAGATAGATAGATAGATAGACAGACAGACAGACAGACAGACAGACAGACAGACAGACAGACAGACTGACTCATGGTCCACATTAAAAAGCAAACAGATAAATACAAACACAATAAACAAAACTCCATACTTTCCAGAAGCTTTTGACTTAATAACAGAAAACCTGCAGAAATAGCTGTCCGATAATGGACGCATAGCAGTGTTAGCATTAGCCACTTACTTTGCCAGTCGTTTCTCAGTTTCTGCTTTCTCCTTAATGGCAATGTTCTTCAGCATTACTTCTAAAGGAGGATGCCACTCATTTTCCTCTGCGATGATCTTGTCCAACTCTTTATGGCTGGGCCACAGTGAAGCAGGGTCGATGCCCGACGCAGAGCCGTACCGTCCGAACAACTTCCGGTCATACTTGGCCGTCTTCTGCCACTCCGGCGTCTTTTCACTGTCCTTGTCTGGAATATACGGGTCACGGATGTTCAGCCTCAGAGGTCTAGGATTATAAGAAGCTGTCTGTAATAAAAGTCCACATTGTGAGTTAGCAGGAAGCACAGTTTTGGAAGCTGAAATCCCTTTCAAAGTCCTACACAACACTGCTGTCCTCCTGCTCAACATGAACGCCGCCATCTTTCTTCTGTCACAGTGAAGGACCCGAGGCAGGAACATAGGTAGCCTCAGCAATGCCAGTTAAAATTGAAAAACTATTCCGCTCTGGTGAGTTTGATGAAAATGTTATTTACTTGGAGACGTAAGATGATATAATAAACAGCACATTACATTTCCTGTAATGTGTGTGAAAATGTATGGCCTGAAACATTATTATTATTTTTTTTTTATTTATTTATTTTTTTCAAAGTGTTTTTTATTACATATCAAGTCACAGAAAAAATATAATATAGTCATTGCTCGTTTTTTTTTTTGTTTTTAAACCCAAACCCATGAACATTCCCACCCTGTTGCACCAAAAAAAAAAAAAAAAAAACCCAAAAAAAACAAGGATAATTGACAAATAAAAATAATAAATAAATAAACAAATAAGGAATACAGATGATAGTGACAGACTTAATAAGACTATTGTGGAATAAGTGAGGGATCTACCTTTTTTATGTGATTCAGAACAGGTTGCCAGGTACTGAAAAACTTATTGGCACATCCTCTTATAGAATATCTGTTTTTTTTTCCAATGTTAAATGATGTAAAAGATCTAGAAACCAAGATTTGAATGTTGGAGGTTGTTTATCTTTCCATTTTAGTAATATCAGTCTACAAACTGGAAGAGTGGTGAAGGCAATTAGATTTTTAGATTTTTGGTTAAAATGAAAAGAATGTGATGTAATGCCAAATATTGCAATTGTTGCCACAGGTTCAATATGAGACCCTGTAACATCAGAAAGAAATTTAAATATAGACTGCCAAAAGTTTTTCAGTTTTGAACAAAACCAGAATATATGAGACAGTGTGGCTTCACAACGATCACAAGTAGGATTCAAGTCCAAACATAATTAAATTTGACGTCTTTAGCTTCTCTGATGGGAATATTTGTTCTTTCATATCATTGTAAGTTACATATCTGTGACTTTAGCCGTGAAAGACACTTAAAAGGCTGAACATGTATTGTTTTTGAGTCAACCAATTCCCATACGTTGTATAAATAGTAAATCACTTTTTTATGTGTTGGCATGCACTTATTTATTTATAAAAATACTTGAATCAAATATTAGCCTACTTAGGGGCCTAGTGTTTTGAGTTCAAAGTCAATGGAGAATGTATGTTTTTAAGGAGCTTTTGAGGTGGCAAATATCTCCCTGTAACTCTGTTAAACTATTTTACCTCTGTTTTAGTACATAATACACTGACTCATCCTTACTGTGTGTTTTTTTTGTTTTTTTTTTGTTTTTTTTTCTTAGGGTTTGTTTGGGTTCTTTTTTCCACGCTTAGTGTCTACGCCTGCTTGATACCTAGTCCTCTTTATTTCTGTTTAGTTGAGTTTTTTTTCAGAAAAGGTCTTGTAAGGATTTCCAAAAACATTTTACCAGCTCACAAAGACTGTGAGGTTTAGATTTTCCATCTGAAAAAAAAAAATAAAGAAACAAACAAAAAAGAGGAAAAAGAATCCTTTTACGGAGGGGAGAGTTACGACTGATACTATCAGGAGACATTTCCTGCAATAATGATGAGAGAGTTGTTTCTGATACATCACAATGTTTGTGTAAATAAGGGGAAAAAAGTCCCCAAAACAGGCATAAAGCAACAATTATGTATGTAGTCACTGGTGGAATAGAATAGAATAGAATAGAATAGAATAGAATAGAATACAATACAATACAATACAATACAATACAATACAATACAATACAATGCAACAGAATAAAACAAGATAGAATAAAATAGAATAGAACAGAATACAATAGAATAGAATAAAACAAGATAGAATAGAATAGAATAGAATAGAATAGAATAGAATAGAATAGAATAGAATAGAATAGAATAGAATAGCTTTTATTGTCATTTGACAGCACAGTACAATGTACAGTACATCAAATGAAACTGGGTTTGATGTGAGGGCATCGGGCCGCTGCAGCCTGGGTTCTTTACTGGGTTGGATAACCAGAGGTCAGAAGGTTTGTGGCCTGGGAGCCTATTAGTCCTTGTCATAGGTTGCATCAGTGGCTTTGAACTTTAGGAGTTAAATCCACTTTTTCTGTCTGGCATCCCTAGTGACTTGGACATGTGTGAGCAGGAGGCTTCAGCCGGAGCAAAGAGGAGAGCGGAGGTTCTTTTAACACCTTCTTTGAACGTTTAAGGACCACTGAGCAGGGGAATAAACCTTTAAAAGAAAGGCCCTTTGTTTTAACCTCCTTGGCTCCACCTCCTTTTTCTTTTAGTAGCCTCCACCTTCCCTCAACTTTTAGATTTGATTTCTTTTCAAGAAGCAGAGATAGAACAAATGAGGTTGCTCTGGAGTGCAGCACTTACAGAGACAGATGTCATCGCTTTTGTGTCGTGGGAGCGCGCAAAGCTCTCCATCGTCATTAAAGATTTAGGGTTCCCATGGCAGGGGCAGCACTAGGCTGGAGGTGGGGGTGGGCATGACAGAGGCTTAATTTGGCTTAGGAGCGATCTGGTGCCAAGCCCGGAGCTTTGGGGATCACATCAACGTCAGTCACAGGAAAATAGGCTTGTTAGCAGTAGACGATAAGGGAATGGTGGCAAGATGACAGGTCTATTTCTGAGTAAGTGTATGAGTAGGAGGGATGGGTGGTGTGAGATACATGTTTAGGCAAGTTAGACTAAACATGATCACCTGAATTAGAACTTCATTTGTCAAGGTTTGTATATTTGTCTTGAATGTAATAAGCAGCTGCTGTTACAGCCTGTCTGCTACGAGGCAGCCTGCTAATAAGGAATAATAATTACTGGGCGAGTCTGGCAAAACTCTTTGGGCATCAGTTTGGTCACGTGTGTGGCCACATCTGGTCTGGAAAATATTTAGATACAATCCATTACTCACAACATAACATTTATATCAGAGCCATAATGCATTGTCTGTCAAAGCTCTGCTTTTGTTGTAGGGCTGGGTTACTTGTATCCAGACTTGCGTGGCCAACATGCCAGCTCTAGGTCTTGGTTCCTTTAAGATCTATTGGCAAATGGAAAGTGTTTTACTTAACATTTTTAAAGATGGTGCATTTATTGTTTTGGAACAACTGTATTCTAGCCTTCGCACTGATTTATAGAGTAAATGTAAATTGCATGTTCTGATACTGAGAGTATGTTTGTGTTTTGGCCACTTGAGGGCAGCAGAAACAAGTTATGAACCCAACACCAAATACAGTCATCTGTTAAATTGACGGGTGACGCTTACAAACAGCTGTCCATGTGCACATCTGCAAATGCCAACTATCATGTATTTCGTGTTGTGCCTCAGCCAGTGTTCACTGTTATTTATTTCTGTTTTTTGATGTGCGTAGAACTAGTCCAGCAGCTTGTCTTTGGGTGAATTCCATGCACTGATGTGATGTCAGCGTGTCACTGATGAACTGTAAACCTGAATGTGTTGAACAGGTTACAATCATTCTTCCAGCTTCACATGAACATTGTCAGCTTATTTGTTATAGGTATTATTTGTGCAAATGTGGCATACAATATTTCGTTCATGCTTTCTTTTCTTATACTCATCATTTCATAGGTCTTATGTATTTCATTGTTGTTGTTGTTGTTTTTTGGGGGGGGGGTTTTTGTAGTTTTGTTTGTTTTGGGTTTTTTCTCTCTCTTCTGCCCAGTTTACTCAGTTCTGGTTGTAGTTATTGTTACCATTATAATTGTCTCCATGGTTGTTACTGTTTGTATTGTTGACACTTTCTTGTGAGGGTCTTTGCCACCTTCTTCTCTCTTGTTCTCTCCCCTTCTTCTACCCCCACCCCCCATGTCAGGTCCGGCATCAAAATGTGGTTCAACAAAACTCATAATAAACACAGTAGAATATCAAAGGGCGCTTCATATACTTTATGAAGTTACCCTTGGCAAAGCAAATTTGTTCAGCACCAAAACGAACCAGACTACCATTCTGCTGTTAGGACGCTGGACAAGACAAGTAGAAAAAAAAAAAAAAAAAAAAGTAGTATGAGATACTCCCTGGTAATATGTCCAAATAAAAGAGGATACACAAGCAAAGGTGTCAGAACAATGGGCAATGATGACTGGGAGTACAGTTGGTGTCGGCTGCTGCCTTATCGGTACAGACAGCTGCCTGTCAGCCAGCTGAGCCCATAAAAAAAAAAAACATTGTCAGCTTTGTAAAACAAAATCTAACACCCCTAGAAACACTCTCATACTGAACATGTTGCTGTGGCAATCAGGAAATACTTCCAAGCTAATCTACCAAAATGTACATGCATGCCAGTGCATCACTGATGCGCGCTGTAGTATGTGCACATAGAGGTAGTAACTATAGATTATGTAGAGCTGAAATAAATAGTTCAGCCTTAATGACTGGCCTAAATATCACCCTCAGTATCAGACTGATGTAAGTATTGGTGCATGTCTGAGGTCCCTGGTTCTTCTGATGCTAAATCCTCCACTCCATCCACCAAATAGCTGCTAAGTCTACTGGTTTGTGTTGAGCAAGTCTTGTGCAGTCTTTTTCTAAAAACAGCTAGTGTGATAAAACTACACCAAAGATCAGTGATAACAAAACAGTACAGTTAGAGACTTAAATTTAAACAGTCATTTAAAAGTTGCTTTAGCTGTTTCTCTGTGGCTGTATCTCTATTAGTGACCTTTTCACATATACATAGTAGCCTATCATATTGTCATCAATATGGAGGTTATATATACACATTGCTAGGCTTTATTGTGTTGATTTTTGGTGGTAAAGCCTTCATGAGAATGCATCTAAATGTTTTGAAGTGTCATTTGCAGTTGAAAAGTTAAACTGTAGGGCGGCTGACAGAAAATTGATTTAGAACTGGTTAATGGCTGTATTAATGTTTGAAGACGAATGGAAAACTGGCAGTAAAATGGCTGGTTTTTGTAAAAGAAACAAAGAATTTTAGGCAGCAAGCATTAAAATCCAGCCTTTTCTTTTCTTTTCTTTTTCCTTTTTGTGACTGATGTGAGAAAATTAATCATGAAATACTCACTAATGTTATCCTTGACATTTTCTTAGGAATTTGTGAATTAATATTCTCCTCCCGTCTTACTTACGCAAAACTGAAAAAAAAAAAAAAAAAAAAAAGCCATCAGTGTGGAGCATCTCATTAAACTGAGACACATTTCTCATAAACATACTTAAAATTCATGCTTAAATCACAGCACCAGTAGGTTCATGTCAGTGACCTTTGCTTCACAGCACTCAAATTATCCTGTTATCACAGCTGACGATTTTACAAGTGGTGCTGAAAAACTTACGCTGCCAGGAAGAAGATGTACTTATAGCCTCCCTAATCTGCACAAAAAATGATATGCGTATTTTTGTAATCTCTAGTTTGATAATATATGTGACTTAACCAATAATTATTAAGGGATTTCACTGTTATTTGAAAAAATCTCCCTCTTTTCTTCTCTTTCTCTTACATACACAGTCAGAGCCATGAAGCAATTTGCCAAGCCAGTGTTACTATTTGTTGACACAAAGACGAAATCATAATAAAGTGACTAAATGAACCGCTCTTTTGTTGGCTTTAAACAATGACAGGGTTTTACTCAGAATTTGGCACCAAAAATTAGATTTGTCAGCATTTCCCCCAGAACAAGGGATGAGGCCAAAATCCAAATAAAAGAGAGCTGAGCCCTAAAATATCTCCATTTCCTGGTAATGACAGCACACTGCTGCAGCTGTACACTGCAAAAAGTAAGAGAAAATAAGGACTTAAAAAAAAAAAAAGAAAAGAAAAGAAAGAAAAACGCCTCCTCAGTAAGACGAGTCCCCACAGTGCTGGTGATGAATTGCAGCTCTCTACAGGAACATCACATAGAAATTAATAATCTGGAGGTAACTAATGTTGTCCTTGGCAACATGGATATAAATTGCCCTCAGACGACTTAAGCTTAGTAAAAATCTGAAAGTTTTTATGGCATTATGATTTCTCAATTTGTGGCGAAGAGAAATGAGCAACAACAAAGCCAGCCATGTGTAAGTTTTTTCACTGCTTGCTTTTTAAACACCCCAACCCTCCCACTCCCACTAATGTTAAACTTGGACTTAACCCAATTCAGAACTGCCAGCGTAAGCGGTCTTCTGACAGCGGCTGTGGTGGTACAGAGGAGGGGGTGATTGGGTGGAGGAGGCTGGAGGACGGTGAGCTTTCAGCTGGGAGCGGCAGAGTATTTTCCACTAATGGATGTACCACATGGAGATCTAGTTAGTGATGCGTTTGGAGCCTGAAGGGGGCCCTCCTGCATTCGCCTCCGCTGCAGAGAAATGCAAGAGGCCCGCGTTGGGAAAGATCCCTTCACCTGGGTGGGCAGATGGACAGAGGTGATGCAGAGACGACGGAATGGAAGCCACCAGAGAGCTTTTATTTCTGCTCACTTTGCAGCAAAAAGTGTCGTAAAAATGGCCGACTGGGACCCCCGTCGCATTTCCTGCCACCACGTAATGGCTGTAGCGTTTTAACAAAATTATCTTGCATCACAAATCTTTATATCTCATGCTCATGTAAACACCTAAAGAGAAACACATCCCCATAAACATATACACACCCCAGGTTTGCGTAAGTATTTGGCATTTGTTCCCGGTCTGTAATGGCACCAGGTTCCCACGGTGGTAAACAACTGTGCCAATGTCGGCCCCCGGTACATTAAGATTTTTCCTACAAATGATCAAACAGCCTTGGGAATTGAACAGATTGCTGTTTAGAAAAAATGTGTATGTGTCCATTTTGACACATTTGTAAACAGCTTCCACCTCAAAATAATATCCCCAGAATGTTGTAGCTATGATGGAGCTCATAGTTTCCCTTTTCTCTTCAGGAGACGCCCTGTTACAGCCCAGCCCGGGGTCCTAATGAGATGATGAATGGGAGCATACGCGGTGACGGAGGCTCCCCGATCTCACCGGTGGATGCTAATTTAAGGAGAGATTCATCAAACGTGGGCCCGCACTCTGATGCACCTTCATAAAAACAGAGCCGGGGTCCGGTGAAGATGAATGGAGGTAATTATCAGCTCTACCTGTTCACTCTTCCTCTTCTTCTCTGCAGCTTCCTGGGGTGTCAGAGCTGCTAATCTGTCTCTGAATGAAGAGCTGGAGTTTACATCCAACTCTGCTTTATGCTGATGGATCTCAGTTGAGACTTAACCCGTCAAAAACTAGCCACAAAATTCACATTTTTTGGACCTGAGATGTTTATACCTTCTTTTTTTAAATTCTCTTTTATTGAAAGAATTCAGATTTTTTTCATACATTGAAAAAACAAAGAAATACACAAACTATACACATCCAGAGAGTGGGTGTAAAAAAACAAAACAAAACAAAAACATTTACAGCAGCTCTTCATGGTCCTGGCATACAGGATCTCAAAGTAAAGTAGAGCTGAAACCGATTAATCGACTCAAAGTGATCTAAAAAAAAAAAATCATTCAACCAGAATTCTCCTGAATCAAAGCTTTATTTCCTTCATTTCTCTGCTGTTAAACATTGGTTCCGCTGTTGTGTTTCACATGGACGCATATTGTGACGCACAAAGAAGCTTCAATTCAGGAAAACTGCAATAGAATATTTCCCTTCAATCAATTCGACTCGATTAATCGAATCGGGAATTTTTGTATTCACTTCAAGCACCTAGTCGATTAATCGGTTGCAGCTTTAAGGTAAAGACTCAATGAATAAATAAAGATAAATAAAAACACAAAAACGTATTTCCTTCAGAGGATTTTGGGTTCATATTCATGCATTCATCTCAGCAAAATCAGATCTCAAAGGCTTCACATATCTCACCCATCCCTCCCAGTGCTGCACAAAAAAATACCTTTTAAAAAATTACCTTTTAACAAAATCCAAACAAAACATTTTGCCACATCATTTTGTTAATTACATATTTTTTTATTGCATTTGATACATTGGGTGTTTTTATAAAGTACGTTACATACCTACATGTTTTTAACACAATTTAACTGTACTTTAAATAGTAAATTATCAAGTAACAAGTATCATTTCAGTACATGAAGTACTTACTTTTAAAAAATTAAAGGACTGATATTTTGCTTTTTTAAATGGAATTCTGCATTTTAAAACATTTCCCTGTGGTCTACATAAACTGTAAATGTTCTGCTTGGGTCTGAATTCTTCATTAATTCCACTCCACAGGTCCATCTGCGATTCTATTTTTGAGTAATGACACAAAAAAGGTCATTTTGAGCGCTGGTCCTTTAAATGCACATGAGCCCACCCCCCCTAGGTTGTTAACTGTGCTGCTCTGTCCACTTGAGTTCATTAATACAACCAACAACTGAACATTTTAGGTAATCGGCTCCAAGTCTGGACATATTTTCAGTATGGACTACAACTGCTGCTGCTGACAAACAATTGCGTCATACTCGGAGAAATGTTCATCGGAAGTCTGGACCTTATATGTGCAACTTTGCAATGTAACTAGTTATAGATGTAACAAATTAAGCAGGAATTGAAATGAGTCGTAGAATTCCACTCGATTTTTGCCAAAACGAATATAAAGATATTTTTGCAGCACCTGGAGGGTTCAGATTCAAACTGTACGAACTATTAGGGTCCAAATACACAAAGAAATGTAACAAAGACTAATAAAAGTGGGTTTAGCAAAATATGACCCCTTTAATAACAATATACATGTTCCTCTTAATGTAACTTTTTGAAAATTACCAAAGACATTTTAACGATAGCAGCCATATTGAAAAAGGACACACAAAAAAAAAGTCTTTTCCACAGGCTGCAGTGGGGCAGAAGATACGTATTGGGTCAAATACAACAGGTTTTTAAGTAAAGTACTGATCTTGTTGATTAGATAGAGGTCTCAGAACCTGGCATAGCAAATATGGTACAAATGGTCTTGCAGAGTTTAAAAAAAAAAAACAAAACAAGGCCTAAACCAGGAGAATCCACAATAGTTATGATTCTTGGTCCTAATACCGTCTTTACGTTCTGTTTTTTTCATGCACCAGTCAACCACAATTCCAATAGTAATCATTCAGACTGGGCCAACCTTGGATACCCCAAGGTTTTACATGATCCCTCGGGGCATCCCAATTACATATGGCATTAAAAGTATGCCATTATAGTGTATGAAGGTCACAGACTGTTTGTAATTAGTAGACAGAGGCGCTGATTGGGATTTGGCCATTGCCGTATTTGCTTTTTGGAGATGGAAGTGATCGTATATGGACAAAAGGAGCAGAACTAAAGGAGCCTGAGCAGTCAAAGATGAATTAATCCTAATTTCTACTTTACTAACTCAGTCATTCTACAGTCTAGTTGACCATTAATTACAAAAACCAACCAAAACCAAAACTCCTAAAGTCAGACTTGGTGTACAGACCTGTCATACAAAGTCCAGCACAGCATCAAAACATGCACACCCTGAGATTTGATTAATAGAGGAAAAGTTTAAAGATGGGCCTGATGAGACCAGAATGAGTCCTGGAAAAAAAAAAAGATTGGTTTAGGATTTATAGAGAGAAGTCGATTGAAAATTTAAAGGGCTCATATTTTGCTAAACCCACTTTTAGTAGTCTTTGGTTCATTTATAATAATAATAATAATAATAATAATAATAATAATAATAATAATAATAATAATAATAATAATTTATTTGTAAAGCGCTTTCAATCAAAGTGCTGTACAGATATAAAATCAATCACAATAAAACAATAAAACATAAAAGCTAAAAACATTAACAGTAAAAGCACATCACAACTTATAACACAGAGTAAACAAGTGGGTCTTGAGCTTTGCTTTAAAAACATCCACAGAACATGCCTGCCTTATGTCCAGAGGAAGACTGTTCCAAAGTGTTGGCGCACGGAAAGAAAAGGCTCGCTCACCGACAGTCTTTTTCCTGACTTTAGGCACAGTCAGGAGGCCAGATCCTTGAGAGCGAAGGGCACGAGAAGGTGCATACAGTCTAACCAGCTCTGTCAAGTAAGAAGGTTCTGCTCCATTTAAAATTTCCTTCCACTTGCAGACTTTGCATATTTGCACCCTAATAGTTTAATAAGTTTGAATGTGAACACTCAAAGTGCTGCAAAGCTATCTTTATATTAATTTTGGAAAAAAATTGAGTGGATTTCTACAGTCCATTTCAATTCCTGCTTAATTTGTTGTGTATATAGCTAGTTATGTCATGACATTTGCACATCCAGACTTCAGACAAACTTTTCTCCAGTATTTCTCCATAATTGTTGGTCAGCAGCAGCGGTTGTAGTCCAGACTGGAAATCTGTCCAAACTTGGAGCCCATTACCTCAAATGTTCAGTTGTTGGTTGAACAGGACAGAGCAGCACAGCCAATAACCTGGAGGGGGCGGGGCTTGAAGTGGCTCATGTGCATTTAAAGGGCCAGTGCTCCAAACCACCTTTCTGGTGTCGTTACTCAGAAATAGGGTTGAAGATGGAGCTGTGGAGTTGAATTAATGAAGAATTCAGACCCAAG